>NC_061457.1:606060-909090 GCF_022581195.2 Helicoverpa zea
AAAAATCCTGAAATGCGTGCGTCTAACCCTGATGACCTTGGAGGAACTGCTGACCGTAGTCCGACCCTTCTCGCTGGTGACGCCCGACATGCTGCTCGATGCTATACAGGAGAAGACGCAGACTAAGAGCACTGATCTACGCCACCGAGGATTGCTGTGTAAGTATTGTGAGGACATGGAGTACGGAACAAATGAAGAGCTAATCTAGATGCTGGGTACTGTATAAGTTATAATCGAGGTATTATAAAAATAAGACTATTTTTGCAAAGTTACCATAGCCAACGATTTTTTAATTTGGCCTTAACTTTAACCTCGATTGGAACTTCACCATTAAATGTTTTGAGTAGCTTCTAAAGGATTGCTACTTCCTTTGCGTGATTTTGCGTGATTATTTACGCAGTTTGGTAAATAAATGCAGAAACTCAACAAGCTCTCCATTTGTTCTCTAAAGTGTAATATTGCTTGCGAATGTATCTACGGAATGTATTTATTCAGTGCACATGTTATTTTAGCAATGGTTTTTACTTTAGGGTAACATAATCGTCTCTAACGGTTTAAAACAGTTTGTTGTTTCTATCGTCTTTAGTAAATAGCCTTCTAAACTAAAAATAAATCGTAAAACTGTTGAATTTTCGATGCCCGATGAAGAAGAATGGGTACCTATATTCAGGGTCCTTGTAATTTTCAAGTGTCAAAATTATAGGTGTTCGTCGCCCGCTGGTATTGTAGGCACAGAGTTACCCCCGCCTCGAGCCCAGCCCGCGGTGAGTAAGCGTCGCAGCCCCTCCCTCGCACGGTGCCTCAACCTGATGTTGTTCGCAGGTAACCACTGGAGCTCTAAGTGGAGGGGTCTCAGAGACACCTACTACAAGTTTAAGAAAAATAATGAGTGCGGACCATCTTCTAGAAAGTACAGGTGGCCTTGGGGCGAACAAATGCGATTTATCGAGGATTACAACGAAAGAGGATTTTCAGGCAGTAACAGTGATAACGCAGATCAGGCACAAGATATTCTGAAGGATATATTTTCTCAATCGTCTATTGACCTGTATTCGCCAGACGAACGGGACTCGGTCCCTGTAGTCTCAAAGACTTTTGCTCCCGAACTAAAAAAACGGAAATTTAAATACAGAGCGAAACCCGCCGATAGAGTTTTGGAATATCTTAGATTTAAATGTGATCAAAGGGCAAAGTTGGACGCTGTAGACTATTTCTTCTTGAGCTATGCTAAAAACTTTAAGAAACTTCCGAACAGTATGCAGAGTATGCTCAGACTAGATATAACAACTTTATTTACTCGTTACGAGTTACAAGCGGAAGCTGAAGGACTTCGATCTGCGAAAATGTCTTGTAAAATATCTCAGTTTGATTATTCGGGCATCTCCGAGGACGCGTGGGCCAGCGCCTTCTGCTCGAGTGACGAGGGTAACAGAGCACAGGCGGTCATTTCTGATGTAACTAATTGTTCTACTGTTCCTAAGAAGACGCCGGAAAATGTTGTAGTTCATGGGGAAATTGCTAGCACCTCGCAGATAGTACTTACGTCATTGCAAAGAGAAATAGACATGCCGTATTTGTTTTATACGCCAGCCTTGTCTATGACGGACTTCAAAAGTCGTAAGTTGACGGTGTCGAACCTGGACATGTGCGCGGTAACTCAACGCGCCACCTCGCCCAACGTCACAGCGCCACGCGCTATACCCGCCGCCGGACAGCCGCCCACTGTGCAGTTGGACGATCTCACTCACAAGAATCTCCAAGAATCCACTAATCTACACTTCACTAAATATTACGACGTTATGGCAAAACATTCCAAAAAGTATTATTCTGAGTACTATGAATATGACACGGATACAGAATAAATTATAGCTACGAAATAGGCTTCCGATTCAAATAATATTATACTTAGTCCTTCACATCAAATACAACATTGTAAGAGTCCAAAACGACAATTTTGATACTTAAAAATTATATGAATTATACGAAAACACCACATTATTTTATTGCAATTTGTGTCCAGGCTATTTTGGGGCGAAACCTATTTTTAGTTTTTTACTCAGAGTCTAAATTGTTTATGCTAAGTCATCTCCATTTAAAGAAAAATATTCTTCGGTATGAGACTTGAAGGCAATAAGTGAGTGTAATAATATGGATATTCTTTAGGTCAGCAGCTAGCGCGTAGAACGCGTCAAAAGTCAGTCTGTTTTTCAAGGGTTTTATGATTGCTGTGCGGTGTAGGTATCTTAATATTTTTCCGGCGATGTGAAGGAGAACAAGAGGAATCCCTATACTATTAACTTATGACTTCTAATAAGTTTTCTTTCAGATTTTATACTGTTTGTTGTTTATTTAGGATCTTTGGAACTGAGTTTCGTTATATAAGTCTTAAAAAGATTTGATGACTAAATAAATTTATCCTTTTCTTTAAAATGAAGTTCTATAACGTTCCAAAAGTCCCAAAACCATATTGGCTGTGTTCCAAAATTCATTTCAGCATACTGGGCAATGCTCGCGACGTCATATTATATTATTGTGTCAGCATTTTGTGGTGGCGAGACGAGTGCGACTGTGACGTCACGAATATTAGCCAGTATACTGAGATTATCTTCAGAACACAGCCATTACCTCATTACTTTCAACAGTGCCGGAGGAGAACGTAGCGACTCCAAAGCGTGGAGCCCGGGTGATCTCTGGCGACATGCGCTCTGCCCTGCTGGACGGTGACACGGAGACATATGACATGGAGCGAGGGTACACCCGGCATACCATCAGCGATGCCCCGGATAACCCGGGCATCATTGTCAGGCTGGCCACGTCTACTATTATCAACAATATCAGGCTGCTGCTGTGGGATAGAGATAACAGGTATGTGGTAACTTAGGGTATATAAAAAGCTTATCCCATTCCCATATTTCGCTTATGCTAAAGTGAGGAAAGTCCATAGATTATGGTAAGGACTTAATTCAGAGTTCAGGCAATCGAGGTCCTTGCGGGAACATTTGATGAACAGGACAGTCCGGAGTTAGCCCCTCTCTTAATTCTGCTTAACTTATCTTTTACATACTTATCGTCCCTTAATCTATACTTCTGTAAAAACAAATAATGTTCTCGTGGCCAGATCATACGCGTACTACATCGAGGTGTCAGTGGACCAGAAGGACTGGGTGCGCGTGATCGACCACAGCAACTACTTCTGTCGCTCCTGGCAGAACCTGTACTTCGAGCCGCGCGTCGTGCAGTACATCAAACTGGTCGGCACCAGTAACACCGTCAATAAGGTAACCTAGCGAAAATACCCTTTATTTTCTAGGAGTATAAATTAGGCTTGTCACAGCCTTTTCATCGTCCCACTGCTGGGCACAGGCCTCCTCTCACACGGAGAAGGATGAATAATTAAAGAAGGGTACGCAGTTTAATTGTAGTGCCCATAATTTCGTCATCGTTTATTTACCGTTTTTGTCGTAAAAAAAGTCGTGGTGGCCTAGTGGGTAAAGGACCAACCTCTCAAGTATGAGGGCGCGGGTTCGATCCCAGGGTCAGGCAAGTACCAATGCAACTTTTCTAAGTTTGTATGTACTTTCTAAGTATATCTTATACACCATTGGCTGTGTTTCGGATGGCACGTTAAACTGTAGGTCCCGGCTGTCATTGAACATCCTTGGCAGTCGTTACGGGTAGTCAGAAGCCAGTAAGTCTGACACCAGTCTAACCAAGCGGTATCGGGTTACCCGGGTAACTGGGTCGAGGAGGTCAGATAGGCAGTCGCTTCTTGTAAAGCACTGGTACTCAGCTGAATCCGGTTAGACTGGAAGCCGACCCCAACATGATTGGGAAAAGGCTCGGAGGAGGATTTACCGTTTCTAGTCTAACTGCATCCAGTTTCGAATAGAAACCGACAGCTGACTAAGACTCTATAAATAAAGTAATCTGTTACAGCAATGCTTCTTTGTCGCCATGTTTGGGCAAACAAACCTGTTTGATAAATACCGAGGCTTAACGTACTTTTTGATGCACAGAGAAACTAGTCAAGGCGTCGTTAGATGATCAGCTGTACTTTTTTTTATCATGATGACACACACATGAATTGCCGTTTTGTATCTATGTTATTAAGGGAGGAAGTCCTTATCTTTCCTCGTTTAATGTCGATAAACTGTATATAAAGTTGTGCACAGGTGTTCCACGCGGTGGCGCTAGAGGCCCGTCACACATCGCGCGTGCCGCCGCTGCGCAACGGCCTCGTGGAGCCCACGCACAACGTCGCCACCGTCGAACTGTCCGCCGTCGTCATTGAGGGGATCAGGTAATTTATAGCTAAGGAAAAAACCTGTTTGGAAACTTATGAATTATGTAATATGTACTCAGAATATAAAGCCCTTTGGTTTGCTTCTTGCACTTACATGACTTTTTATTGACGATGCAAAGTTATGTAAGTGCGATCAGACAAAGTTCATAGGGCTTTATTGGGTGATCCATAAGTTCACCAACTTGTTTCTTTGTATGCCGAAATTAGTTGAAAGAATGTCAATCGATCAACCTACCAGGCTTTTGCGTATCGTGACTGTGATGCTAAAGAAGTTCCTTCTGCCAGTGTTTCTTCTGAACAAAAAGCTGTTTATATATTAAATGATTTATTAGGTTCACCCACAGCATATACATACACAAACACAATACATAAAATGTTAAGTTCTATTCTAATACATATGCAATGAAGGGTAAACACAATATTTAGAGACTGTATTTTGTTAATTTTTCGTTCAACAATGAAGGGTAAACACAATATTTAGAGACTGTATTTTGCTAATTTTTCGTTCAACAATTTCCCTAATTTTCAGCCTAAATACAATAAATGATTTTTGTTTAACCCAGTCGTTCCCGCAACGCTTTAATCAACGGCGACACAGAACACTACGACTGGGACCAGGGCTACACGTGCCACCAGCTGGGCTCGGGCGCCATCGTGGTGCAGTTGGCGCAGCCCTACCTGCTGGCGTCGCTGCGGCTCCTCCTGTGGGACTGCGATTACCGACACTACTCGTATTACGTGGAGACCTCGCTTAACTACTGGGATTGGGAGATGGTCTGTGATAGGACTAGGGAGTCTTGCAGGTAATAAGGAGCATCACATATACTTCTGAAAAGTGTGTCCGTAAACATTTTAGAATTTAGATACTAGGATCGGCCAGCGGTTTACTCGCTCCCTGAGGCACTACCAGACTCTGAGACTAGGGCTGGCTCGGTGATTAAACCTGCACCACATTCGATAAGAAGAAGGGAACTACTTCCCGCATCCGTGTAAATAAGCTATAGTTCAGCTAAGTTTCATCAAACTTCATAAACTTTCGTGTTTGTAATACTGGTAGGAATTTTATTTCATGCATTATTTTAATGTGGCTGTTAATATTAGTTACAACAACTTTTCTCATGTGTTTTGTGTTATAGGTCATGGCAAGTGATATACTTCAAGCCGCGTCCAGTGTCCATCATTCGTATCGTCGGCACCAACAACTCCGTCAATGAGGTACTTCAAAATGATTGTTAAAAGATCTCTGTTTAGATTTTATTTCTTTTTGAGTTAGAAACTAAGTTTGTGATAATAACATAACTTATTAAGTGACTTCATCACTGGTTCTGCTTAGTTAAAACTACATTTGGCAGAGTTGGTTTTAGTTTAGCCTTAGGGGCGTTATGGGGAAATAATTTTATAATTTATAAAAAAAATCCTCGGTTTTATATTCCATTTATGTTTTTGACTACCCACTGTTTTATGCAGTTTTATGTGTAATGGTACGATTGGTCACTATTGGGTATCCGTGCAGGTGTTCCACCTGGTGCACCTGGAGTGCCCGGCGCAGACGGAGGAGGCGCGCGAGGACCCGGCCGCCAAGAAGCTGCGCCCCGAGCGAGACCACGCGCCCAACCCGCACCACAACGGTAACTACACGTCACACTTTTAGCTTAGCATAAGCCTTTGCTGTCCGTCCTTCCCCTGGCTGCATCTCATCAAATCTATACTTATATTATATAGAGGTAAAATTTGTAAGTTTGTATGTAGAGGGGGGTAATCTTTGGACCGCTGGTTGGATTTCCAAAATTCTTTCACTGATAGCTACAATGTTCGTGAGTGCCATAGGCTATATTTTATCCCACGGAACGCGAGTGAAACCGCGGTAAAACGGCTAGTGTGATAGTAAAACAGTTGACATTTTTATAGATGATGTATTATTGTTGCCTCTTTAACAACAAATAGGTAGTGAAAACTAGAACAAAATAGATACTTTAAGGGGCTCCCATACAACAAATATGATTTATGATTTTTAACAATTACGAAACAACTCCCAAAGCATCTAAGACCTGTCCGCATAAGTAACACAAATGCACTCCCCGCAGGCTCCACATCGGAGTCGGCGCCCGCAGGCGGGTCGGGGTCGGGCAGCAGCTCGGGCACCGCGTCGCCGCGCTCGCTGCCGCCCGCCGAGACCGCCACCGAGGCAGAGGAGAGGTACGACGACTGAACACAACGGGCCCACTTAGCTGTCGCATACACATGCATACAAATTTCTCCGTTAGATTATAAATATTGTTTCTTTTATTGTTTACTGTATGATATGTATCTCTCTCTCTTTCCTGCTACGTATCCCACATAGTGGTGGGGTCAACTTTCCTAATTTTTCGTCCCCAATTTATAATCTGTGTTTTAAATTGTTAAATTATGAAAAAACATATTTATTCAGATAACCAAAAATCACGGTAGCTGTATTGTCAGGCGTGATTATTTACTTTACATTTACATTATGAACCTTAAACTGTTTATTATTTAACACTAGTTGTTACTCTATTAACTTGAGGTAATTTTAAAGATAAGAAGTGTTTTTTTAAGAAATTCAAATGCCCACCAGTTATGCGGCAGCTAAATATGAGTAATGTTATAAGGATTCTACCGATATGTTAATGCATATCATGCCTAATAGGCAAAGTGGCAGTTTGTAAATAAACTGCCATTTTTAAATTGTGATGTATCCATTTTAATAAAATCCACGAATATTTCGACTGTTTCTACGATAAATAGCAAATAGAACCTCCTCGTCTTTCGGAGTCGGTTAAATAGTCTTCCTACCTTGCTCGATAGGTTTGGAGTTACCTTTTAATCATCGAATTAACTAAAGTTTCATTTCACAACGATTTTATGTTTGTATAGTTGATAAAACTGTTCATTAAATTCTACTGTCAAACAAAATATTTAATTTCAAAGTAAAGTATGGGACATGTATACTTTTAGTTTAGAGTGAATAAAAATCGAATCAATTTAAAATTTTACTATAATTTATCAGAGCTATATTTTATTCAAGCGATTTAATTTGCAATCAGTATCTTTTGATGAATAAAACAAAAGCATAATTAGGATTGAATTCTCGATGATCGGAATTATTTAGCACTCAAAGATCTGCAATAACTTTGTAAAGTGCATTGAATCATTCACAACAGGACCTGTTTAGTTATTTAGTGTGTAAGCTTATGTTTCTAGTCTGTTCTCTGTCGTCGTAATGTGGCTATGGTTGATGCAAAACTAAATTGTAGATTAAAAAATATTGGGTTTGATGGATGGCGAACTAATTGCGTCTGGTTATTTTTTCCAGTTAAATACTTTGGACCAGTTTTAATATTTAACTTTCATGACTGTTCCTAGTGAAGGTATAATAAAAAAAGTAAGCGATTCGGCCATTAAAAAAAAATAATCATATCTAGACCTGCTTAGCAGAATCTCGTTTCAGGGGTTGAGACTAATTCGGAAGATTTTTTAACACTATCTTTTTTCGCTCAATATCGACTGTTTGCATCATCCCTTCCATGTTTTCGAACGTTCTAACAAACTTTATTTTTGTACCAATACTTGTAAGGCTACATTTTCACAAAACTTAGTGGCATAAATTGTTTACATGTTAAGATGTTTGTTTGTGACTAGAATAGCTTGGGAATAAGCAAAAATATGATAAGCCCACGTTTATAGACATTAATGTAGAAGTAATTTTAATACCCTCATGTTTTAAGTATTGTTGATATCATACATTTCGTCTTCCTCATTCAACAGTTTACCACAGCTACAATCTATATAAGTTGTTTTGCTTTTGATGGGCCTATGACATGTAGAGATTGTTCTTTTTGAATCCATTTAAATAAGTGCTTATTATGTAGACTGTAGCTTTAGTGGTATATTGCCTAAACATTTTAAATTGTTACTGTAATAAACCCATCAATTATCATTCATTACGAAATCTAGAATTTAGAACAATGTATATTTTGTAATGTCATCCACATGTAAGGAGTTGGATAATTTTATAATCTGTAAATTATTGTTTATTGTATAAGTAGTTATGTCCAGTGTAGGATACGGTTCGGATGTTGCTTGTTACTGACTAACAAAATGGGGATGAGAATTATTGCTGTTCTTATGGTAACTTCAAGTGGACCATAATTTTACATTCTTGTCATACATTGACACAAATGTTTGTCAAAGGGTTTTGAAACAACGTCATTTATTTCATAAGGATTCTATCCCTAGTTTGGTAGTTAAGTAACTTATGAATCACTGTGATAAAGGTTTAAACCCATTGGTTTGAAAGATTCTAGACTAAGTTGGAATTGGCAGTTGAGTAACTTTTGATAGTGATTGTAGCATGTAAGGCAGAGAACACTTATGGAGCTTATAATTAATATGTTTAATAAAAAAATATAAAATATATTTTTGGTTTTATTGTTTTTAAATTAAGTAAACTATGTAATGCCACTTATTCAAACTAGCAATGTATTGTATAAGGCTGTTTACTAACAATAAAGTGAGACAACATATATCACAGAGTTTATTAATTAATTGTAAACTAAGTAACTTTAGATCCCCTTTCTCTGACAGTAGCTCTTGATTGTCTGAATAACTTGCTAGGATGCACTATGTTTGGATCAGTTTCATCTGCTAAGTCATCTAATCTCTTTCTGAACAGGTTCTTTAATTCTTCTATGCCTGGGCCTCTTCTAAGAGCAGATATACCAATGATGTCATCAAAAGCTATGACACTTTCTGGTCTAATGTCTTCTGGTAATGTCTCAACCACTGAATTTATATCCTTGTATGCTTCTTTGATACTTTTGAGTATAGCATCAGTGCCAGGCAAGTCCATCTTATTCACAGCCAGTATAGCTGGCTTCTGTAAGAGCTCAGGATCATAGAGTTCTAACTCCCTGTTCAGCAGTAGTACAGTCTCCAGACAGGATCTCATGGGATGTTTGTGGCTGAGCTGGAAACCTTGCACATCAGCTATGAACAACAATATCTTTGTTCTCTCTACATGCTTCAAAAAACTGTGCCCAAGGCCAACATTAATATGAGCACCCTCAATAAGTCCAGGCAGGTCAGCTATAGAGATCTGCCGGAGGTCTTTGTAAGCTATGATTCCTTTATTTGGTTTTATTGTAGTGAACGGATAGTTTGCAATTTTTGGTTGAGCCCTTGATATGGCTTTCAATAAGGAGCTTTTCCCTGCATTCGGAAAGCCAACAAGGCCGATGTCAGCAATTAATTTAAGGTCCAATCTTATGTGGTGTACCTGACCAAAGTGGCCTAGGAAATTAGTTTCTGGGGTGCCTCCAGGCCCACCTCTTGCAATGATTACTGTCTCACCCTCTTTGTCAATAGATCCTAGAACTTTACCATCATCTCTATACACAGTAATTCCTAGCGGAACTTCTAGTTTTACGTCTGAGCCTGGATTACCAACTATTTTTGTTTTACGACTGTCTTCCCCATGACCAGCGGTGATTGTCTTGCCTCGATGTTTGGACATAACACTCCTGAGGTTTGCATCTTCTTTACCGACGCAGTAAACACAGCCACCTTGTCCACCTAAGCCGCCAAACTTTGGGAGACCAGTCCCGCCTGTACCACCTTTTACATGTAGTCTCACTGAATCTATGAACTTACTTCGAAGGTAATTCCGAGGCTTCTTTAGTTCCTTTGCAGCGAACAAGGTTCTGAAGATAAACACCATTGTTATCAACACACTTACATTCAGTATTTCAGGAATTTTACGTATTAAATTAGATAATTTTTAGGTTATTCATGCTTGTTTACTATATATATAATACGTGCTTTTGACATTTGTGTCTCATTACACGGTTTGGTAAAAAAATCGATACTATTTTTAGAACCATCGGCATTGTTTTTGTATGTTTAGTTACTGTATTAAATATATATGCAATAATATTTGATGCCAAGTTTAAATAACTTGCTTTTACTTTAGTTTGTCTTCTTCAGCATTATTCACGCTCTTGTAACTTTTGCTCACATATCTTGAATTGGAACGTAAATGCCACTGATAAGATAACAAAACAAAAATGACAGCTGACAAAACAGCAGTAGGAAGGAAATCAAAGGAATTTGAAATCTTTATCGGAGAAATTTACCCTATCCGGTGGAATTTGATGAATTTCTTGAAAATGCCTTAGTACAAAGGATTTATTCACATATTTACTTAGGTGATCAAAGTCCTATAGGTGCATGTAAACAAAGATCCAAGTTAAGATGAAGTTAGTTTTAAGTGTTTTTATCGCACTATTATTGTGTGAAAGGTTTTCGCCTATAACATGTAGCATTGGTGACACTTCCCAGGTGTATAGGAGTTGCTTAAATAAATTTGAAAAAGAAAATTGTACCAACAGTAAGTATTTCTTTGAAAGGTATAATTATTGGTTTCTCATCACCTGTTTGGTTTTACCGAATAGTTAACACATCATATCAGTAGTAAGTAAAGGCTGCCGACAACATTAAACCTTAGTGCGTACAATATGAATATGGTACCTCTGTTGATATAGAATACTCATAAATACAGGACACTAGCAATCACTATTATTATACATTTAGTTTTCTGATGATGGGTCTATTCTTTATTTTATTTATAAGCAATGTAAAATCAAAAAGACATCACATCCTGCGTATCAAGTCAGAATGGCATACACAGATGCAGATACACTACAATGATTGATCTACGTTCAATTGTGGAAAGGAATGTTGCTATATAGCATCACAGAACTTCAAAATGTACAATGTTTCTCAGGTATATAGTTGAAAATCCTTCAAATCCACAGATGGTCAATCATTTAAGAGTAAATCGGGGCTGCAGCAGGACTTCTGGAGCAGGTTGATGCAATGGACCTGCCGGGATGAGTGCCGCTACCAGTGTATGTGGATCACTGTCACAATGTTCCACAACGCTGGGCAAGATACACCCAAGTTTCATGGCAAGGTAGGTAGGTTCAGTTTTCTTCTGTGCTTGTTACCACAAATATGATCTAAACCACTGCGTACTACCCTCATAATACAAATTGGAATATAAATTAATTTATGTTAGAATCCTGGAAAGTAAATAGCCAGTTATTTAAAAGATCTATTTCACATTCTACGCAATATGTCTAGTAACTTTGCTTCATCATCATCATCATCAGCCTATCGCAGTCCACTGCTGGACATAGGCCTCTCCAAGTGCATGCCACTGAAATTAATAATTCCTGCAGGAAATATGATTTATTATCATAGACAAAACAAAGCTACAATAATTATTTTATTTTTTCTTTACTTTTGCAGTGGCCTTTTATAAGAATCCTGGGCATGCAAGAACCAGCGTCAGTATTCGCATCAGTCCTAAACTTTGCAACTAACGCATACATGTATAAAAAGATACGACGGCTCCCTACTTCGAAATCTTACGTCGCGCCTTTTACAAAATTGTGGCGTGGTTTTGCTATGGTTAGTTATTGTTTTCTTCCTCAATTATAATATTTTCAAAGCCTTAGAGTTTATGTCAATCTAACAAGAGGATCTGGCTTTGGATTATCCATTGGATACGTTCAGCATACATTCCAATGTTTAAGAGAATGATAATCCATCCAAATGCCAACAAACGGCTTTAACTAAACCTCGTAGATTTTTTTAGGCAATTACAAGCAAAGTAATATACGCAAGATATTTTTGCAGGTTTGCATGAATGCGTGGACATGGTCCACAATATTCCACGCGCGGGACACTTCGTTCACTGAGTTCATGGACTATGCGTGCGCGCTGTCCATGGTCATGGGCTTATTTGTCACGGCTGTTGTCAGGTTAAACTTACATACTTATTGATTTTCATTTTTTCATTGCAATACATATTAAATGCCGCTCTGTTATGCTGCCGTACTCGGGAGTTCCGCCTTACGCGTAAGATATTTTTTAAGTGTCACATCTAAATACCAAACAAATATGATTTCGATTCAAATTATTTCGCTTTCATGGGCGATGCAATAGTGCCACCGGCCACAATTTTGTAGTAACAAATAAGAGCCAATACCTACAACCAAATAATCTTGAATTCTGTCGTGCAGAGTATTCTACTCACGGTCAAAGCTGATGACGTTCACGGTACTGCTGGTGCCGCTGTTCTACTTCGTGACGCATGTGCGCTATCTATACGCCGGGGTCATCAACTATGACTACAATATGAAGGTTAACGTCGTCTTCGGTAAGTCATCTATATACTTAACTAGCGACCCACCCCGAATACCCAGTCGTATATCGCTTTGGTACACGCGCGAGTTGCTGGATTCACACGTTCTTAAAATGCATGTAACCTGCGCATATGCCTCAACATGCGCAAGACAGAGCACCGTGTAGAAACAGCCTTAGACCATTGGAATAATGATATTTGTTCGACAAGTGGGCCTGGGTGTCCATAACAGTGTGTATCTCCCAGGCGTGACAGGCTCGCTGCTGTGGCTGGCGGTGTCGTGGCGGCAGTGGGTGTCGGGGCGGCGCTACGCGTGGCGCATGGTCGCCTTCACGCTGCTGTCGGGCGCCGCGCTCGCGCTCGAGCTCTTCGACTTCCCGCCAAAGCTGAGCGCGTGGGACGCGCATGCGCTCTGGCATCTCAGCACTGCGCCTCTGCCTCTCATATTTTATAGGTGAGTACTGGACATCTGTACCAGAAATATATCTTAACCAATTTATTTAAAAGATATCCATAGGATAATTTTTTTAATAAAAAAAAACTCATCGATTTGTAGCAGTCTCCAAGATCATCTAAATTGCTGCATGTATCTCGCAAATTTTATAAGAATTTTTAACGCAAATCATGTTAAAGAATGTAAATTACTGGTTTATTTTGTTCTCAGATACGTAATAGATGATTTACGCTACCTAGCATCCAACGATTTGGAGAAATTCCCATTGAAACTGACATGAGTCGAAGGAAATATATACATATTTATTTTCGAGGTGACATCGCGCAGCCTGTTCCATGGACGTAAGCACAATCACAGAACTGAGCCATGAAACGCAAGCCAAGCTTTTATATTCTAATAAATTGTTACAAATAATTTAAAGTTTTGTTTATCAATCTGCCTCTTACTTTAGTTACCACTTCATATTTTTTTTACTAAAACGGAAATATGAAAGACGGAAATTTTTATTTAACCTTTTACAAAAACTGTTCAAAAACAGGGACATGTCACAATAAAACACAAAACGACACTAAACAATCACGTTATAACTTAACTTTCAAGTATCAGCTTCTTCCATTGCTCGCCGCAATGGACGCCCATCTTATGTTTCTTTAACCACGCCAGCCCTTTGGCCGCAGACTTAGCATCCAATTTATTCTCGTTACTGTTATTCATAGTCCCTGGGGATTGAGCGAGCGATCTTCTCGCTTCGTAAGTCTGGTAGTAGGCAGACTTGTGAGGAGTGGTCTGGTCGGAGTACAGTCGGTCGGAGGAGAACTTCTGTCGGTTGTCGTGGAACATGAGGTGCTCGTCCCAGTAGCGCCGGTACTCCTGCTCCATGTAGGGCGCCCTCTTCTTGTCGGGGCTCCGCTCTCTCTGATACATTTGCTTGTAGGATATCTTGGAATGGGTCTTACGTTTGGGTATGTTCTGCGGGCGCCCCCTGTTCCTCACCGTCTTCTCGATCCTCTGGCTGTACACGGTCTGGTAGTCATCAGAGTCGCTAGAGGTTAATTCCTCCTCGCTCTCAGTTTTCTCTCCCCTCTTCTTCGTCTTTTCTCTCGACTTGAACACGGATTTGAACATCTTGCTGAGAAGACTTTCCTTTTCTTTTTTCTACAAATTGAATAAAAATACACCGAACTTATAGAAATAAGTATAAACTATTTATGCAATTATTAAATAAACTTACGTGTTTAGGTTCTACTACGTCTTGTCTAACTTCTATTGTATCAGTATCGCCCTCGCTGCTCGCTGTCTCGGACTCGGTGATAGTAACAGCGTTCCTTGCCATCGCTTCACGAAACGTTCTGTTTTCCTCGTGAACCGTTAGAGGCTGCAAGTTTTTATTACGTATATATCTATCTTGGCGATCTTTTCTTATCCTCTGTTCGGTATCAGTAGTGGCAATCAGTTGTGATCGCGTGCTTGTTTCATTTGAAGGCAATTTGCTTTCGAGCGTTGTGTTTAGTGTATCTGACGTGTCCACCATGTCTTTCTTCATAAATAACTCCGATACCGCCTGAACCACGTTCCTTATTTTTTTGACTGGCTTTTTTGGCTCCGTTTTTAAGATTACTGGTGTAGTAAAGCCATTAAAAGATTTTGTCATTTCGTCATATTCGCTTAGCGAAGTATCTTTATTCGGCAAGTCCACGGTTAGCGCCATAGACTTATATATTTCTTTGATTAATTTTTCAGTTTCCTTACTGTGGTTTTCTTTTACGTCATCAGTGTTGGTAGCAGTCGTTGTTGCTTGTTTGAAGTGTGAAGATTTGACGTGAGAACTATTCCGAAAGCAACTAGCGCACATATGTCGACCTGGGGTTTGTATGAAAAGGGGAAAGTTTTGAAAACATTTCATTCCCGCTTGGGGGTAATAGAACTGGCTAGGAGTTAACTGCCGCGAGCACGATGCCATGTATGCAGAAGGAGCCATGGTATAGGGACTGTAGGTAAAACTGTTTATCAAACTGGATTGGACGTTATTTTGTGATGGTCCTTTTTGGACGACTGCATCTTTTTTATGCTTTTCGGGTATCAGCTGACTTCTCGTTTGACTAGAAATTTTAACTTCTTCCAAAACAGATTGCAGAATACTTTTGATTTGGTTTAAAGTAGCTTCTGTTTTAGCATCAGCATTGTTCACCTCGGCGGTGCTCATCGTTGTTTGACACTCATTGTTGTTTATAGCAGTAGTTAAACATTCTGCGTTTTTCTTTGATATCGGAATTGGTTGTAAACTCTCTTGACGTTTTGGTTTCTTGTAAGTTTTTCTCGGGTAAGTAGCTCCAAAGTCAATACAACAACTTTTTGATGTCTCAATGATTACAGGTCGCTCTCTCCTATAAATTTCTTTTCGTCGTTTTGTCTCTTTTCTTAACTTTGCACCTGCTCTAATGAGCCTTGCGGGTATTCTTCTTCCATAGTTATCTGGTTTGTCTCTGATGTTGTGTTCATTACGTGGTCGAACTTTACAGTAATTAGTTGCGGGTAAAGGACACAATGATTGGTAGCGATACTTCGTGCGAACATTCTCCGGCCAGCATTTCATGTCAATATTATTTCTGAGGTCTTTTTTTCTTGGCATTTCTAAGTCCTTCTTAATCTTGACTGGCTTTTCCTTTACAGGTACTAAGTCGTATTGATTAGTATCATAATATGCATTGCCAGTGTTCATCTCATTGAGCATGTACGTCTGAGGGTTATTGAGTTTGTTAATTCGTTCATCTATGTTATGGAATGGACCATGGCAACATGAGCATATGTCAGATTCGTAAGTACAGGGAGCCTCACAGTGCGGCTGCACGTCTCTGCAGACCGGCGATGAGAACTGGCTTATTAAGGAGAGGTCATCTCCTAAGGCTTTCGGTTTGTATTGCTTATTAATCATGTTAGCCAAATAAGATCGACTCAAAACGTCACTGCTGTCGTACTTTTGGTCTTCATCGACCATGACCGGTCTATTGAAAGGGGAACCAAAGGTCTGTGCATAGTACACGCAGGGCGACTTTCCTCTTTTACTTTTTACAATGTTTTTTTTCTTTCGAAAGAAATTTCGTTTGCTCTCATCATGTTTATGGTGTCGGTGTTCGTGTTTTGGCTCGGCCATCTCTCTCTTGCTAGGGCGACGATGATCCACTTTATGTTTCGCCTTATCTGCAGCACTGCGAGATGCTGAGTGATAATGGGACGAAGTTAAATTAGTTTCAAATTCTGGAAATATGAACGAGACGTTAGACTTTCTCTTGTGATGTAAACATGTTGGACTAGTACTACGATCACAATCCAGCGACTTGCAGGATATGGCTGCTGTCGACACGTTGGGGAACTTAGTCTCTACGATCGCTGTGTTCACGGACGTGCGTTTTGACTTGGGTAGCTTGGCCTGTTTGCCTGTCTTGCTGGTTTTACTCATATCTGACGGCTCCGCCGGGCCCTGGGCTTCCTCCAGCTGCTTCTCCAGGTGGAGGATCTTTTGCTGCAAATCTGTCACGTCTATCGGTATACACGATATTATTTTAACTTCAGTCTGGGATGGTGTGTTGCCTGAAACAGTTTTTTTTTATTTTTTATTAATATAATTATGAAAAGATTATTGAGGTAATTCATAAATGGGCTTATACTTTACCTAAGTTAAAAGCAATCCTTTTCAGGAAGTTCTCAAGACCCTTAAACCGCTGTTTACAAACAGTGGTCGCAGCGATGTCTTCTGTGCTCATGTTGCCTGTGCACTGAAAAATATTGCGAAAAACAACTAAAAAATGGCAAGTGGAATAAAAGCTTGTAAAAAACCAGTCATTTATTCCACATGTTTGTAAGAAAAATGTACGCGTAAAACTTACATTTCGTAAAGGGCAGGTTGCACGCACCTGTTACCCGAAAAAGAATGCCCTTTCCGATCTATTCGAAACAATTAATTTCATTGTGAACAGTCCAAGATTGAATCTACAATAAAACTTAAAACTATCTAAAAATAAGCTGCTGACATTTTACGCTCACATCTGGATCTTCTGACGTTTGTTAAACACCTCTGTCATTAACCATATTCCACAATGTCCAAGCCTAGAGAGATATTCAACCAGTATTTTCTTATAGGTACAAGATATAAAGAGTTTTAATCTGAAGTCTTGTAAATATTTAATTGGCCACTTAACATTCAATACAATGAGTCATTACTGAGAGGTTGGTGATCCACGTAAAACTGAAGCAGTCTATCTTGACCGCAACTGTTCAATAGCTCTTCATACTGACAATTATAATAAAAGCAGATTGGTATACTCAATTCCGTGTATACTAAAAAGAGGGAGAAGTATAGAATAGATTTTCATGACGTTTTCATCGATAGGTATAGAGAAAAGTTTTAGTGTAACTGTAAAGGCGCGGCTCCACCGCAGTGCACGCTGTGCACGGACACGCGGCGCATTTTAGCTGCGTGTATTCATTTGTTTGACAACGTGGGTCTACGTTTCCACTGAAGTACAGGAATATGACCAACGACTATGTATAGCGTGGCACGGCGCACGGGTAGACCCACGCTGACAGCGTTGAGCTACGTAACCGCTTATTCGAGCAAGCTATGCGTGTATCAATGACGTCAATTCATGCGTAGCCTCTCCGTGGGTTGCAGTGGACACAACCACATACATTTTCTTACACGTGCGTAGCCTCTCCGTGCACCGCGGTGGGCCCGCGCCTTAAAGCAGGGACGTGACGCTAATGTGCAACGTGTTACAATGGTATTAAAAAAAAATTGATAAACTAACTTCTGCCAGCGGTTTCACCCGCATCCCGTAGGAACCTCCGTACGAATCCTTACAAAGAGTATAGCCTTGCTCGATAAATGGGTTATCTGACACTGAAAGATTTTTTCAAATCAGACCAGTAGTTCCTGAGATTAGCGCGTTCAAGCAAACAAACAAACTCCTCAGCTTTATAATATTACTAGCTTTCCGCCCGCGGCTTCGCCCGCGTGGAATTCGGTTCACCCCTCCCGCTGTGGGTTAGCAGCGGTGAGGGAGTGTCAGACTCTTACTGACTAAAATCGTCGTGTTCCGTCCTAGGCCTTTTATATACCAGGGCCGCGGTACCTCTTTCGAACAACCCGCAGCCGCGGCTGGCCCTGGCGCTACTGGGCCCCACTGATTTCAAAACAGACTAATTCGCGGCGAACCTTAACACCACGATACAGAAAAGCACAACGCCATCTATCGAGCTATCGGGAAGCTCGCGATTGAACAATGAGCTACAGGTTAAAGCGCGAGATATCATTGCACTTCTTACGTATCTTAAAAAAAACAACGTCACCACGTTTTAAAAAGCTATCATTCCACTTCTTATGTATTTTAAAAACACATCGTTACCACGTTTTAAAAACACCCAGCGCCATCTATCGCATACCTCAAGAACGAAATAACTTAACTAATACTTATACCAATTAGTAATTCGTTGAATTATAGTTAATTCAGGATAAGTAGATGTAAAAAAAACAGTTAAGACGATAAAACAAATCGTACGTCATCCCTCGGGAATTCCTCATTTTCGAGGATTCATTATCGTATCATTTAGCTTCTAAATTTATATGTTCATATTCGTTTGCAATATATAAGTAGATGTAAAAAAAAACAGTTTAGACGATTAAACAAATTGTACATCATCCCTCGGGAATTCCTCATTTTCGGGGATTCATTATCGTATCATTTAGCTTCTAAATTTACATGTTTATATTCGTTTGCAATATATTACCTTGTTTTAAACGACACACAGCGCCATCTACAATCCATCCATCAAGCAAACAATATTTTTGTTTTCCCTCGGGAATATCTATTTTTTTCGGGATAAAAAGTACCCTATTATTTAATCCGGACTTCTAACTTTACGTCTGCAAAATTTCAAAGCAATCGGTTCAGTAGTTACGGCGTGAAAGCGGAACAAACAAACAAACAAACAAACAAACTCACTTTCCGATTTATAATATTAGTAAGGATAATTAGGGCATGCAATACCGGTTTACCAGTTTCGGTTTTACCGGTAAAACCGCCCATTTTCGTGATTTTTAATTTACCGGTAAAAATAATATGTAACCGGTAACTTACCGGTTTTTACGTTTTTGTGATAATATACAGCAATTGTTCATTTAACGTCAAATCTTCATTATGTAGCCTGAACATAATGTAATATTGCATAAATTACATATTGAAAGAGTGTTAAAGTTGCTGTTTTTTAGGAAAGTTAGGTAGGTTAGATACAAATGTTCATTCTCATCTTAATTTATAATATCTAAACAAATTTTATTCATTCGGTTATTCTGAATTTCTTCATAGCTGTCAGCTCCTATTAGGTAAAAATGTAGCTTATGCTTATTTTACCTACTCTATGACCTTACTGAGCAAGGGCTTTTACTTCACCACAATACGGACAGCTCTGAGGACACGGTGGAGCACACAGTCTAGGTGTGCACTGCCTGGGAAGGGTACCGCCGTGTTGTCGTCGAGCCAATAGGCAGCGGTGACCTCTCGCGTCCGGCCCTGGTACAAGCCATGGTCCGGAGCGAGAGGGAATGGGAAGCCGTCGCCTCCTTCTGCGAAGCAGTCATGCTCGAGAAGGAGACGGTAGAGCGCCTGCGAGTTCGCACCTCTCATCCCAGCCACTGTAGTGGACCAGGAAGACACCACGGTCGCCGAGTGTCGAGAGACGACTCCCGGCCACCGTAGGCGTCGGTCTGTGGACGGTGAGTTCGGGTGGCTCAACGTTCCTCCGTCTGTATAGACAACAGACCCGTGTCGGCGGCCCGACTTGTTCCACGCGCAGGGCCAAGGCCTGCCGGGGCTGCGGGGTTGTTGGCAAGTAATGGACCAGGGTCCATAAAATGCCTACGATTTACCATAAAAAAGGGCTTTCACTTCAATGAAAAAAATGATTTTTTTTTTCACGGCAATTCTTAGCGTTTATCCCGTCTTGTGACGGGGTCCGCTTTCCGTATCTTCTTCTTCCACTTCAATCTATCCAGGACATCTTTCTCTTCGAGTTCGTAGATTTTCATGTCATTCATTACGACACTCAATCACCACCGTTTCGGCCTGCCTCTGCGCCTTTGACCGGGTATATTGAGATTGAGTACACAACATTGGCGATGTATTTAGGTGGTCTCCTTTTTACATGGCCGAACCATCGCAGCCTTTTCTCTTGTATTTTGTCGACGACATCGCGTACGGATGGTACTGACATGTTTTTTTGGTACGGCCCACGTCACAAAAAATGTTTACCACTTTATACCTTGTATTTTTAATTATTTTTTGGTTTTAGACTACCCAATATTATTGATATAATATAACATTTTTTTTTAAATACAAAAATTACCGTTTTACCGGTAAAATTATTTTAATTACCGGATTTTTACCGGTAATTTTTATTTTACCGAAATTGCATGCCCTAATTATAATAGATTATCGTTGTACAAAACATCGCCTACTAGTCAATATGGGAAAAGTAAATAATTATTGTAACAGATACAGATACAGATGTGAGCAGCTACAGATAGCAGCGCTATTTCAAATGTATTACACTAGTCAACAGCATTTTCGTATCCAAGGTGAAACATATAAATTTTTGGCAGATTATCTATCACAGAATCGAAGTCTAGAACACCGGACTGCTCTAGCACGTCTAGTTTTGGAGAAAAACCAATCTGGAACTGCCTAAAAATGCTTTTTTAACGATATTTAAAGCCATTTTTCTACAGACACTATTTTTTTTCGTATTTTCTATCTAACTAAAGAATCATTTAGTGCTCTTCTCAATTCAAATCCAGTTACTTTACATCATTACGAGTTTTCTTTCTCAAGATATACCATTTTACATTTACGGTGTATTTTGTCCATACTAAAATGTCAATTAGAGAAAAAAAAAAAATTGAAAAAAAATATCACGAGAATGGAAACTCGAACACGACCAATGCCTGGAGTGCGGCCAGTTCTAGCCAGCTAAGAGTAATGTCGGCAATCGAGTTATTTTCACTTCGTACCACGGGCAACAAACGGAAAAAGTCACGCAATTGCTGTATTTCATTTTGGCCACACTTATAACTTGATTGCCGGATCTATCTACTATTCTGTATCTATGGCTCTAACGCAGTAATGAACGGCAGTAATCTAATGTAGATAGATATCCAGTTCTCGGAATATAATGTCAGCGATAATCACAGATATATGTAGGTACCTACATTCATTCGTTTGTACCACAAACTCTCCCTTTTGGCTTATTATTAAATAAAAGATGTTCTTTTAAACACTTAATGTAATAATAAATAACGCAAAAATTTTAACACACCGACTTGACACACAGTTATAAGAACAATCGTGGTCTCATCATAGTGGGTGTTTCGCCGAAACTCGACTTGTCTTTACCTAACAACGTCCGCACTATGAGGTTCCTCGGAGAGAATGGATTCCTTTTATTGAATAACTTCTTTAACATTGCATTCCTCAACTTTTGATCACCCTCAGCCAACTCTTTTTGTTTTTTGAAAGCAAATTGCATCGGATCAGAATTCAAATTATTGCGCTCCATCATCGCTTTAGCCTGTAGGTTCTTCCAGTTGAAAAACCCCTTTGGTGGCGTTGACTTGCTCGTAGTCGCCTGCGTCTGCGTAGAACAAGTCTTCTGGTAGTCCTCTTCTGGTGATAGCGGCTGCTGGATTTTGTTTTTGATTTTTCGGAAGAATGACATCTTCCTTTCACTCTGTGTGCCAATACTCTTCACTTCTATTTCTCTTAAACAGAGAGGTACTTGTGGTTGTTGCATTTGGGCGTAATGATTTTCATATGCGCTCTGATAAGGTGGAGCTGTAGGCCGATGTTTCAGGTTAAAGGGGGGAGCAGTGGCTTGTTCCTGCATCCGTGAGGGATGCGGTCTCGATGCGTAGGTGTCGTGCATCGGCGGCGGCGGTGGGTACTCCTGTAGTCCAGGGTTGTACGGTGGGTGATAATCGGGTTGATATTCATGAGGTCTCTGATAATTTGGTGTCATGGGTGGTTGATAGTACTCCTGGCCTTGCATCATATAATTTGTTATTTCTTGTCTGTACGGTAACTTTCCTTGCAAATCAACATCTATTGCACTTTCACTCTCGCTAAGTTCTTCGATAACATCTTTTTTCTTCTTCCTCTTGAAAAGATTGATAGATTGCAGAACTTTAGAAAATTTATTTCTTTTTGACTGAAAATAAAGTAAAATATTACTACTTTAATAGCATGCAAATATTTAACTGTGCTCCAAACAAAAGCGAAAGACCTACCTTTTCTATATTAATTTCAGTTTCCATCTCAGTGTCTGATGAAGACTGTGTTACTTCTAAACTAAGTTTTTCCAAAATAGTGTCCGAAAAACTAACATTAGTGGTACCGGTAGTGTATGGGTCGGTACTAATTCTAGATCCTATAGCTTCACAACTCTTCGAATAACACTTAAGCGGGGCTGTTCCCACTTTAGCATCATGTTTAGCAAGCTTGGAATTTTCACCTACACTTCTTGACGTTAACATTTTAGCTTCGGCTTTTCTAGCTTCATGTTCATCAACACTGCTTTCACATTTTTTCTTCCTAGCTGGCTTTTGCGCCACAAATTTGTAAATTTCTTTAATAAGCTCATCGGTTTCTGTATGGTACGTGTCAGTATGGCACGTGTCTGTATGACATGTCCCGGTTGTCGTCACGTTCTTATTACAGCAATGTTCTGTATGAGTGGGCTCTTTTGTAGCATTAGCACAATTCGTACACGTGTAGCTTTGGCTAGGCATCATATAGCTGCTCTGCATGGGCATAGGACAGGGACACACTGGCATCACAGGATAGCAACAAGGATTTTGAAATGGTGTCATAAAAGCAGGTGGTGCGTTGCAACCTGCGTTATAATTCGCGCTTTGCCTACTATTTGGCATTACGGAGCTATTGAATTTGGCACTATGTTCATTCAAAATATTAATGCAATTATCATCAGTCTTCGAAGTAACCTCAGATTTATCGCATTGAGATGCTACTGTTTCCTTCTTAATTTCGTGCAAAAAACTTTGAAGTATGTCTTTTATTTCACACAAAGCTTTGTCAGTTTTATCAACAGGTATTTCAGTTTCTTGTGTTTTATTGAATGATGTATCCACTGTAATATTAGCTTGTTCATTTCCATACATTGGATATTGTAAACTGCTCATAGTGCAGTTTTCCTGTTGGCATAATTCTTCTTTCTCGACCTGGCATTTCATATGTTTGTGGATTTTGCGTGGTTCTTTGACCGCTACAACTGGTTCCGTGGTTATATCGCTCTCAGGTTCCACAAGTACTTGTTGTCGCCTTTGCCTATGCGGTGATCCTTTCCTACACGAATTTTTGACTTGTGCCATGCAATCTTGAAAATCTGCATTACACTGTGCTTTCAGATTTAGTCGAGGTCTTTGTGTCCTGGGTGATGGAGGAACTTCCCTATAATATTCATATGCTATCATATTGTCATCAGTAAACTTTCTTCGCGACTTTGGGCTAGATTTTTCTTTGACAGGAATCAGGTCATAAAGATCAGAGTTATTAAACATATCTACGTGAACCCTACGATGCTTTCTGCGGGGACGCTTTTTAGAGCTGTACAGTCGAGTATCGCAAATACTTCTCATTTCACCGAGTTCGCATTGTCTTAACTTGTGCTTTTTGTCGTCGTAACAACATGAACATAATTCAGTGCCCTCTTGTATCTCATCACGAATTGGATATTCTTGGTCACGGCAGACGGGAGCTGAGATCTGACTGATCTCA
Organism: Helicoverpa zea; assembly: GCF_022581195.2. Lineage (NCBI taxonomy): Eukaryota > Metazoa > Arthropoda > Insecta > Lepidoptera > Noctuidae > Helicoverpa > Helicoverpa zea. Next base: position 629,883 of record NC_061457.1, read on the forward strand.
GATTCCCGCTTGCCAAACATTGTCACAGGCTTATATTGTCTTCTAATTATATCAGCAATAAAATCTTGATCAAGTTCTCTATTATGATGTTTTTGCTTACGAATTTTGCTGGGTTTTTGATCATAAGCTTCTTTGTATAAATCAACTTTATTTTTTTTCACATTTTCTCTGTATTTTTTTTCCTTGTGGAGAGATGGAGGCTCCGGCCCCGCATATTCATTTATGTAATAATTTTTGTCCGGGGGGTGACCGGAGTAACCAGGATTTGTACTTGTGTGATTCATTCGGGGGTCTGCAAGCGAGTGAAAACTACTGGTAGTGTTAGGAGAAGCAATGTTCTCGTAAACAGATCTTGTTCTATGTTTGTGTAATTTAGCGCCGTATTCAGCTGCCTTGGGTAATTTACTCTTTTTATTTTTGACTTTCGAAATATGTCCCTCAAACTCGTCTACCATATCCTGAGTTGCGTTTGAATCGATCACATCGTGGGGTTTCTGATGGTATTCGCTGTCTTCGTATTTATAGTTGCCCTCTGAAGATTTGTATATGAATTTTGTTTCGATGCCATTCAACTTTCTGTCATAAGAAGATTCAGTTTGTTCATTGATGGTATCTATCTCGCGTTTCACGTCAAGGGGGATGTAGCTATTAGACTCCCTCTCGTGCGGTGTGTTTTGCTGGAAGTAGACGTCGGACTCCCTAATAGAGCAGTCAAGGCAGGCAATGTCCTTACACTGCTTGTTTACTTCGTCTAATTGTTGTTCTAGTCCTACTATTTTTCGTTTTAGATCTGTGACGTTTAGAGCTATACTGGAACTTATTTTAATATCCGGTTGCGATGTGGTACCTGTAAGATGACCAGTTATTTAGCTACGAGGGGTTTCAATAGTATTCATTGCTAGATTAAGGTTAGTTGGTTACCTAGCGCCCGTCGGAAGAACTCACGTATGGCGCGGTACCTGCGCTTGGTGCGGGGCGAGATGCGACGCCGCGGGGTGCGCAAGGTCATCACCAACCCTCACACCGACGACGTCTGCGAACAAAACCATGCTCATAACTATACCTGTCGACTATTTGCGAGTACTACAGCCTCATCTATGACGGTGGCCTGTACGTCGCCTAAGAGGACTAGCTTTTACTGATTAACCGACAGCTTGAAAAATGAAGCCTCAAATTAATAATGCATTGTGACGTTACATTGATATCGAAAGATTTGATTTAAGATTACCTGTTCCTTTACGATATAATTTATGAATTTTGCAAATGTGGTCCATTGTACGAAAAATCCATATTTGCTCAAAATAAACCAAAATAACAATTATTACGCTTATTATTAATTTTATTTTATTATAATTAAATATACGTTTGACTTTTGAATTTCATCTGACTTTGGCGTCAATATATTTTTATTTATCGACATTACATTTACGGCCAGTGTTTTATAAAAAATGGTCATGCCGAGATAGTTTTCCGTTTCATAGCTGACACTAGGACTGGAAAAAGTCAACAAAAGCATGCTGGCTGGAAGTTGGGAAGAGTGCTGCTTCAGCTAGTTACCCTATTCTTATTTTGTGACGAACTGACGGCCATACTCACCAAGTGTAATTAACTTTTATATGAGCAAGAGTCGAAGTGATCAGGCTTGAATAAGATTTCTTAATGAATATGTATAAGAACTCTTCGTACATGTTTCATAATATTAAGCTCTCTATAACTATTTGATTATAGAATGTTTTGACGTTGACATACCTGTCATCTGAATTTTGTGTACTTTAGGACAATATATAATTGAAGTTAATGCTTCAATTGGCATTAAAATGCTTTCAAAATTCTTACGAACTACGTATAGATCTCATGTTGGACAGCTGCTGACACGGAGGGTCACTCCAAAGGTCATCAACGTGCGGTACGCGGATATGATACCAGCCTCCCAGTACGACACACCCTTCCCAAAGAAGTTAAGATTAGGGTACACCCTCAAAACGTACTGGGAAATCATCCCCTTGTTCCTGACAACATGCGTGAGCTTGTCGCTTATGTTCTTTTCGATTTTATGGGCTTGTAAAAATAAGGTACGTCAATGATAATTACCGATAATATAGTATAATATATGTAGTTGGTTGCGCATAGTTAATTATGACCTTTTCAGCTGAGAGGGAAGAAAGATTAGTAGGTATCGTAATATCAAATAAAGCGGTGCATTAAACAAGATATTGCAGAAATAGGACTCATGGGTCGAAAGCAAATCTTACGCGTTCAACAAAACAACAAAATCTAATAAAATGACTTATTATTATTATGACTTTTATATAGATAAACAAAGAACATAAGCTGGAGATCAGGACCTATTAGAATAAATTAATTTGTTTGTTAAAGGTCGACGTAGTATTCCAATCGCACAGCCGCCAGAACATATCGCACACAATGGACTTGCGGAACCCCTCAATCCACAAGTTAATCCTCATCAACCAACAATACCCACCGTGGCCGGAGATGGCAGACGTACTGGATAAGATGAGGATGGCGGAAAAGCGAGCTCTAGCGCGTCTAGCGTCCAACTGCGCCAACCGTTAGTTCTGGCCGGACTATGCGTAGAACAAGTAACACTTAGACCATACACAACGCTTATTCCAGATATGCATAGATCAGACACTATTCTTGTTAAGCAGTGCATGTACATGTCGGCGCAGTCTAACCCAGAACAGCCCAGAACATGCATGCCCAAATTGCTGGGAAAAGCTGCACGAACATAAATTATAAAAGTCCATTTATGTTAATACAGTTCAATTGATGATCATTCGTGCATCCTAAATTTGTATCACTTGTACAACCTAAAATCTATGCATACCAATAATTGACGGAGACTTAAAAATTGAAATGACAAATTCGGCGTTTTTTTTAATTATTTCGCAGTTTCAGTCAATTGTAACAAAGTGGATTTTATATATTTTTACGCGTTTTGAATACATTTTTTTTGCTATTCGATATTTTCATTTTAGTAGAACCGTGATTTACCATTTACACTTTAGTTTTTACACTGAAGTCGATGAAGGCTTTCGTATAATTACTTTATTAATATTTTTTCGAACAAATACATTCAGTGGTGCAATAGATTTGGAGATCCCCTACCTGGCATTTGTTTTCACACTGTGTTACTGAATACACCTTAGCAAATAAAGTCTGTCCCCATAGCCCCATATCGGGATACCTAATATTACTCAAAAAATAGTTTGAGAAATTTTGTTGCTACCAAAGGATTTTAAAATTCTATAGGGTAGGCTATGGTCATGTAGGACACAATTTGCGAGAGTTACAAATTCTTGTACAGGGGTCAATAATATTAAAAAATAAAGCACACCAGTTATTCGTTTCCAATATTTTTATTTTTAAATTAGTGGCAGTGAAGTTTTTGGGTAATTATCGAGTGTTGAACAGAAGCCGGTATCTGTCTCACGATCGTCGAGTGAATACAAAAATAATTGTTCTCGGGTTACGTATGTCACGTGAACTTTGCCAGTGCCTGGTTCGATTCGGGGTTGAACAACTTTATTTTGAAGTGAGAGCATTGTCCATCTTCGTATTTAGAAAATTCTTTCTTACAATGACTTTTTAATAATTATATTGCATAGCAAGGATGGAAATTCTCAGTCCCATTAATAACGATTTTTGCCAAAAGCTGGCTTTGCTCCTTTAAGTATACCTTGTCAAAGTACTCAAACTTCAAAATAAAGTTTAGAATGTGTTTAAAAAAGGTTTATACGTGCCATATCTAACTTAACTAATATTACTTACAACTCATAAATTGGCACTTTGTAAAACAACAATTCTTATAGCATATTCTATGGCACCAGTCCTTAGTAGCCTATTATCGAAACTCGCTACTTTTATGTTTTATTCGACTTTTAAATAAAACTCTACCACGAGTCCCCGACGTCACGCTGTAGAAGATGACGTCACTCTACATTATTCAACTGTTCGTAAGAGCTGGCAGTTGTTCTGCGAGGTCACTTCTTACAGCGTGACGTCGAAGTTAGAGTTCTACGGTGGGATTGTAAAAGAAGAACGATTTGGCACGTAACTTTAAAACGAGTCCCCTAAGTGCTATATAGTGTATGAATAACTAACATTCATTATTTTACGTATTTGTATTTGCCGAGTGTTCACTGCGTGTTGAGCTGTGTACTGAGTTGTAACAGTTGCTTGTAGACCACAGACAGACTGTACCCCTCACTGCTATATATCAATTCCACGTTTGGGTTTCACAGGTTTCCTATGCGAGGAATATTTTTTTTATATATTTGAAGTTAATCTTAGGGCAACGTTATTATAATTATAACGTTGACATCTACAGCGATCCTAAAAGATCTTTTTATATCGGATTACAAGAAAATGCTACAAATCAATACCCAACTTTATGACTGACATAAAAAAAAACATTACTCTTTTATTCGTCTATAAAAACGAGGTTCGAAAAGTGTTTTTCGAAAATCCTGTTATCGTTTATATATTATTAGTTATCTAATCATTATTTAGGTATGTATATTTCGAATGAAATACATTTTGGGAAGTATTACTGAGGACCAGCGGGCTGATTTTGTTTTATTGAATATTTGCTTTAAATAAAATGATTACAGCAATATTCAATATTTAATTCGTATTTTCCACAAAATCGCATGGATAGCCGTGCTCGGTCCCCAGATACAATATTGTTACTTGCGAGTCCAACAGTTAGAGATGATATACTTAATATTATTTCAGTCATGGAACTATTATCTGCACCACGAGGCAACGAGTGCTCTACCGGCATGCAAGTCTATAATTCAATTACTAACAAGATTCTCGTAACTATCTTATTGAACCATCATCACTATTTCTATTCGTCAACACTTCACAAATACTTCAACCACTCGACACGACTTTTGAACTAACACGTACTTTCCAAAATTACAGTTGCTGTCTTACACAAAAAAGTGGTAGTAATTGAATTATAATGATTTTGATGCCACTGTTGAATGGACAATGCAACAATATCATTGTTCACAACGATCGAAGTGATAAGCAACGCAACTTACATCCAATTATTCTTTCATTAAAAAACATCACTCTCGTAAATTGAAAAGCTGCCGTCGAGTTGAGTTGCGTCGCTTAGCCCTCTCCTCCCAAATGTCAACCGCGGATCATACGCGTCACAAACCAATTTTTACAATTTATCATTACTCCTATACACATAAAAATATTAAAACGGAACGTTTTATCTAGATATAATATCGTGTGCGTAACGAACCGTAACTCCATAGACTCACCATTAGCTGTACAAACAAACATATAATTATTGAAAGTAATCTAAGTAGGACGCACACATGCGCTACTGGCTCAAGTCTCAGCCAGGCGACACGCTGCCGACTCGCGGACCATTATTATCATTTATCAAACCACCATTAGAGTGTATGAACCAGTTGGTACGCCCCTCTGGGCTGGTAAGCATGTCCTATAAAACAAACAGTCCTCAGAGTGTCGCCTGTCCCAAAACATTGTTTTACCAAATCCTCTTCAGACAGAACCAACGTAAGAAAATCGCAGTCATTCGACACTGAACATTTAACTCTCAGTATTACCTTATAAAACTTCAAGTGAATAACCACTAGCTCTCGGCGCCACGCTGTAAACTTGTGACGACGACAAAATGTATGACATTTGTCGTCAGTTTACAGCATGAGGTGAAGAACACTCGCACAGTAGTGGATACAAGCTTCCTGGCTGTGGCGCTTCCTCATAAAATGTAAGTGCCACAGAACACGAGGACATGAACTCGTCGGAGTTACCTGACACCTCTAAACCCGGCCACTTATTTTATGAATTTTTTTTTAACGAAACTTACAGCTTCCCTAAACTTTAATAGCGATAGTAAATTGAAAATTAAGTAACTTTAGGACAAGTCACAATATCAAACTTTAAAATCAAATATTATCCAATAATGTATTAAAACATCAAAATTTTTATTTTCGGATCACGAAAATAGGTTCATAATATACATATAATTATAATGACCGTTGAGAAATAGTCAAATTAGGAATGCATCTCAAACGGGACCTTACGGACCGTTCAGAAAGGAATGTGATGACAAATATGATAGTATCGTGTTCGGACAGTGGGCCCACGAGCGATTTGGGACACAATGAGAGTACTATTAGCTAATTCGACGTTTATGTAAAATACCGTTAGCAATCACAGTTTGTTCATTATGTTTCCATTCGACAGAGATTCGTTTCAAAGACGTTCCAAAAAGCTCGCGCATCCGCGATCCCCGCCCACACAAACATACAGGTGAGGCGAACTGTCGCCGCCACGGGAGCGCGGGCTCACCTACTCCTTCAGTAATATCCAATAATAATCGTTAATATTACACCTTAAATAACTATACAATATGAGAGCCTCCCGGCTGTAAAACTTATGAAACCACATTGTTTTGTTTATATTATACATTAATGCGTGACCACCACGACCTCCGTACTATACAAAAATTAAAAACATTATACAGTAATACTACGATACCATATAGCTAATAAATACAAGAATCAACTTACCGACTACCAATACCCATGTAGCAAGATGACTGACGCATGACGGTAGGTATATTCGTATTTTAGATACAACCATTTTTATTTTTAACATTCAATTTTTATTAATTATAATAATTTTAATATATCTATTAATGTTTGGCTCTCTCTGAAACATCGTCATAGCTATTTTGGAAGTGTCGCTCTGAGGCGAGCCAGCGACGCGACTGGAGTCCAACGACGAGTTGCGTGCTAGTGTCGGGACGCGGCCGTCCTGCGTCCTCGACACAACAACTTAACTGAATATATGAGCAAGTTCCTCAGTGTGCGAGCGACACGCAGCCTTCTCAACCCGCCCTCACACACACTACAACGCTATCAATTATTGTTTTTGAGTCTCACACTCTGGTGTTTTAGTTTAGACTTCTCGTCTACGGGATGCATCGATGATGATGATGAGTTTATACAGAAACTTATTCCCCAACATTAGGCCAAATTTGAGTGAAGTATGTGCAGCCGCGCGACAGACGCCGCGCGGGGACGAAACAAATGCGGTACGATACGAACGGGAGCGGCGGCGGCGAGCGCACACCTATGAGTTATTATTTACCTAAGAACATTGACAATAACCTCGATGATAAACATTTGTGCGGGTGTTGTGTTCCGGTGACGCATAATTATAATACACAGTACGCTATGCGAGCGAGGCGGCGGCCCTCGCCACGCGACCGGCTTACACTTAAGTAATCACCTTAGAAATCGATAGGAAGTCAGTTTTACTTACAATAATTCCGCTATTTATTAACTAGGGTACGACCCCGCACTGCCGACTGCCACGAGCGGGTCAGCGCGAGGCGGGGCCGCGACAAATTTCATATATAAGTCTCTAATTATTCACTTCGGCGGGCGATCGTTGGTGAGCATCGCGGCCGGCGTGGTGCGGGCCGCGAGTCGCCGGCTCGACGTAACCTTAGTAACCAATATATTGCTTGCGGGCGTGCGGCGGCGCCGGTCAGCGCGCGGCGATGCGGCACAGCGCGGTGCGCACGGCGGCGGCGGCGGCGGGCACGGCGGCGCCGCACAGGCCCGATCAGAGTCGATCTTCCTCCTCTTCTTCCTCACCCTCGTCTCCGGCCTCCTCGTTCTCCTCCCGGTAGCCCGGGTGTTCGCTGATCGCATAGTAGTTGCCGTTGTAAATGACGCCCAGTTCCCGCAGCGCGTCTCCCCTGATCGTCGCCTTTATCGTCCAGTTGTAGCAGTCGTCCGACTCCGACTCGCGGTCTAGCCGCTCCACGTCCAGGATCTTGGAGCTGAGCCGCTCGAGGATGATACCGATGTCCTTGATGGTGAGATGCCGCTTCTGGTCGACGCTGAGCTGGTCGATCAGCAAGAGAAACTTCTCGGAGGTGACCGCCTCGTCCTCGACGAGGGTGTTCTCGGTCTCGCTCTCGGAGGAGTCTCGGTCGCCACGGCGCGCGGACTCGGCGTCGAGGAAGCGCACGTGGCCCTTGGGGCGGCCCTGCGGCGAGGCGCGCGGCTGCGCGTCCTGGATGGGCGAGGTGGCGACGCTCTTGTGTACGGCGATGCGGCGGCCCTCCTCGTGCAGCGCGCAGCAGTGGAAGTCGCACTCGTCGGGCGGCGGGCGCGCGAGCGGCGCGGGCGAGGCGGCGGCGCGGCAGTCGGCGGTGTGCACGTGCACGCCGCCCGGCTGCTCCAGCGAGCCGGGCGCTCGCGACAGGCGGCGCGGCGCCGGCCCCGGCTCGTCGTGGTTCACGACGGTGATGTGCGGCGGCGCGGGAGCAGGCCGGTCCAGTGACGTCTGGATGACGAGCGAGGGCCGCCGGTCGGGCTTGGGCTGGCGCGAGGGAGAGCGCGCGGCCGGCGACGCCTGCGGCCGCTGGTCCCAGTGCAGCACCACCGTGACGCGCCCCTTGTTGTCCATGATCTTCCATGAAGGCGTCTCATCGTGCAACTCGAGTGCGTGAATAGTTTCGCATACTATCTTTGGTATTGCCGATATTGCTGGAATAGACAGAGGAGAAAGTTTTAACCGTCTGTTTCGGCACGTGTTGAGTGTTCGATATGACTGAGTGTAGGTACTGACCAGCCTTGATGACGTCGACGCCGGTGGGGTACCAGCGCTCCCCGGGGCGCAGCAGCAGCAGCACAGTGTTGGGCGGGAGCGTGCGCCAGTACTCGCCGTCCTCCACCTGCGTGCCGTCGCTCTCCAGCACCAGCCGCACCGGCTCGCTCGCAGCTACTGATAGCTTCTCCTTACCTGTGCAACGACAAATATCTGCTGTTAATTTCATAATAAATTGACTACTGCTTAGGTAAATTCATCAATGTTGTATGTCGCTCAGTACAATAGTTTTGCAAAGCATATGCTAATTGCGGAGTCAATGAAAATCGAATGATCCGTGTAGCCTTGACATAAAGCTGTAGAAACATGACTTGTGTAAGTTTCTACTTTCCGAGACGAAAAATTTAGACTTGACAATTTACGAAAATCACATTCAGTTTAAAAGAGAATATGCAATAACCACTGACAGAATTACCTAGTCGGAATATTTTATAAATCACCTGAAAACTATCAGCTTCCAACAATTATATTATTACAGCACTAAATCTTCCTCAATCCGCAACACGGCCTATCCGTTCACTGTATGCAGCCTAACTGAGGGTAGTCGGAACCAGGTCAGCCGGGAGCAGCCAGCCGGGTAACGCGCTGACCGGCACGCCTGCCCGGCTGCTAATTGACGATCAAACCGGATAACTCGGTTAACAGATAACACAATATTCTACATGGCGTTTTTTGTTTTGCTTCTTTTACATGGAGATTATAGAACGTTACCTAATGTTTGTTAAGTTTTTGAAAGTAAGTATAGTATTTAGTAGTTTCGTTGCTTTTGTGTCAATTTGAAATGAGAAAGTCTATGTATGTACAGCAGAGGATGTATTGCGAATGAAAAGATGGCACTTTCTAGCTATTGGCAAATTCTAGATAGTTGTCTTACTTCTATTCATAAAACATTCCAAGTTTCAAAGAAGTTTCTACCACATCAGCTACGTTTTATAAAACACCAGTGTGGATTTGAATAAAAAGCCATTTACATGATATAGCGTTACAGGCAGAGTTATATATTATTTTATATACATATTGATTTAATCATGGCTACATTTTTGAATAGCCATTGAAACATTTATTGAGTATTTGCACTCTTATTGTTTCCTGTATACTTTAATTAGTTTGAAGGTTGTTACATCTATAATTGTTTATGCGGATAAAGTCGCAAGCAACAGATGATTTTGTATAAGAGAACTCGTTTAAAAAAAAAAGACACATGTAGCCTACGTTGAAACTTAAAATTGAGATAAATAACCACCATTATATATTGCCACTAAAATTCCAAAAATATTAACCATAAAAAGGAGCAGCAAAATTATTTGATAAACACGATATGAAAAAAAATTATCCTTTAAACATATTAATAAAATAACTTTCAATCAACAATCAATCGCCATCAATCAATCGCTACCCACAACTATGGTAACACTTAAAGTACCCATGAAACTGCAGTACATTATCTGTAAAACATTTAGTGACCTAATATTAGTAGAAAGTAGGCGAGGTCCTTCCCCCTCCCCGCGGAGGCTGTGCATCACCGGGATGACCTGCGTCGGGTACTGACCTCTGTGGAGCAACTCCTCGAAGCTAGTCACCACCAGCCCCTTCCTCACGTTCCTTGAACTGTCCCATATCTTGAAAGGCCTCTTTCCTCTGACCTCCTGAAAATTTACGAAATCACGTCAAACTACATATCTTAAAAAAGTTTATTTTAGGAATCTGTTGGAAAATGTTTGTATTAAATCGTAAGATAAGTGCGTTAAAGGTAAATTCAATCATTTATATTAATGAACAGTTGTGTTTAAATTGGTAATAGGTTTCTATACATACCATTTGATTCCATTATTTTAGTATAACCCATACTTTAACTGTCATATGTACTCATAATACACTATTGATTCATAAGCTTTTACAATTGAATGTAAATTGAATAAATCCATCAATTGACTGAGATTCATCTATTTTAATAGGGATTCGTTCATTAATAGAACTATAATAGCACTAAACTCATCATCCATTACATATAATAATTTAATTTCGTCATACAGTAAAATAGTAAAAACTATGCTACGCCCCAGGGGCTACGGCGTAGCCCGCTACGTTTGTAGTGCGTAGCGGTCGTCCGTAGCGCCTGCACTGGCTGCAGCGGTGCAACGCCCGAGCGACCTCCACCCCTCCCCCGCGGGCGCCGCCCCCCGCTCGCCCCCGCGGCCCGCCCCCCGCGCCCCGCGCCCCGCACGCACTGTGCGTTGACCCACTGACATCACCGCCCTGCACGATCTTTAATCTAGACTGGGACTTCTAAACTTGTGAGCCATTAAAAAAGTTTCGTCTCAAGTATTCGCACGATATTACCATCGAGTGCTCCGCTCGCTAACTGTGCATCAAATAATACGTTGAAATTATTTTTGAGTTACAATCAAATTGTTACAATATATTCTATTTTTGAGCCTGACCGACCGCTGCGTCCGGTGCAACGTCCTACCTACAGGTTTGGGCTCGTGAAAAATCCATTAGAGTAGGTGGGGGCGCGACCGTGTCATCCCATTACGATACGTTATGCGACCCCTCGATAGCAGCGGCTCTCACAAACATACCTCCTGTATTTCGACTATCATTTTTCCTTCACGCACTCACTGGTAGGTATAAAAGTGAATGGAGCAGCAGCACAACAAATATGAATATTAAAAATAAGTGTAATATGTAGTGACACTGTAGTGTTGTAGTGAGGATATCGCGGCGCGCATAGAGGTTATATGTGCGGTGTGCGGGCGGCGCCGTGCGCGCCGGCGGAGCGCCGCGGCCGCACTGGGCGCGCGACGTGACCGGGTCGCGCCGCCCCCCCCCCCCCCACCCCCGCGCCCCACCCGCACCCCGCACCACTGCAGCGCTCACCCGTAATCTCTTGATGCCGTAAGATCTTGAAATTAGCGATGCCGATGATGCACTTTTCGTAACATCGAATACACGAGCCTTTTTCAAACGTACAATATTTTTAGTTGAGAAGGCTGTGAAGTAAATAGGTCACGCGTAGTGTTCGCTACTCGCAGGATTGGATGTCAGAACACAAGTACAAGCTAGAAATAACGCCAAATGGCTACGTAGGGTCATAAAATATCCGTACTAGATAAGTTGATGGATATGACTTACAATTTATGACGAATTTTACAGTAACTTATGAATGACTCACATTTCTGTTTTCATGTAATTCACTATATTTTTGGATAGCGCTAGCAATAAATCAACAATTTAAACTAATAACAAAAATCACAATGTTCTGACAATCAGTTAATGCTACGAGATTCGTAGCTCCGTAGGCTTCGTAGCAAATATATAAACTGTAGCAAAATATATGTAGTCGGACCTCCATAATCAGTAGCAGGAATATCGATAACCTGACGTTACCCTTACCCAATAGGCATCTCGAATGCTGACCAATATCACATGTCTACGACACTGCTACGACGCTACGCTGCTACGGTGCTACGCGGCTACGAATGTACGTAGCGTTATTGTATTTGATTTATCACAACGTGTATTTGGATTTATTGTGATGAATGTATGTATGATTATTGAAGTTAAAATATTAATATTTATTAATATATTTTAATTATTTAAAGACTTAAGATAAATTAACTGTCCTACAACTTTTAATGCAGTCGAAGAGTCGAAGTTGTTTTTTTTAATAATAGTAATATAACGAAAGCGTAACAATAACGTGACGTGCACGTTACACGCGTTAATAACGTCGGATTAACCGTAATTACGGCGGAGTTACGGCGTTACGGCCCACGTGAACTGTCACGTTAACGTGAATGTCATACCGTGACTTTCAGCTTTCTAATTTCCAAGCTTTTAAAGGTTCTATAGGTTTATGTAAGCAAACAACACTGAATGTATGGAATACTGTGAAGACGGAATTAAAATTTCTGGGAATCACAAGCATTTGAATAATCCTTGATTTCATGTATGTCTGTTTGGTGCTGTTTATTCAAATTCTAGGAAACTTTGTATTGCTTAATTAGTGTGGTGTAAGGCGGTAATTATATCTAGCCAGCTGAAGACGAAATAATTATTGTATTGTGAGGTGATTTATATGCTGTCTATTTGGGTGTTGTATGTGCCCATAAATTCGTTTAAAAGCGATCTTTCCTAGACGTCAGATTAAGGAAATACCAATACGACAAAGTTTTAGAGATAACAATGGCCCTTATTATTACTTTGTTACTCGCATCCTGGCTTTCGTAACCTAGAGAAACCGTCAATATATGGTTGAGCTAAACAGCTAGTTCTATCGGCCTGCAAAACTTAATTGTCATATTGATTCTCAAATAACTATGAGTTTTTAACCTACTTCCTAAGCTTGCACCGTTTTTTAAGGATTTACAATAAATAAAAAAAAAATAGATGGCTTCAGCAACCTCTTTAAAACCACTCCAACAAGAAAACCAAAGTATGCAGTAAAATAAAAACAGAATCTGTTCTAAAGTTCCACATGAGTGACACAAGTGGTCCAAGGCCGGGCCTCTGAAATAGCTTCGAGTCGAGGCTCTGTTGGCGCTGAAGGTTCACTCGCTTGACCTTCCGGCTTCAAGAGACCCTCTGTTTATGGATTTGCATAACCTAGCATTGGGTTGGTTGTTTTGGTTAAATAGGTGATGAAAATTTTTGTATGTTTGAAAAATGTCACACGACGCGATGAAACCACTGGTAGTAGCTAGTATGTTTAAGGATAATTTTAACCACTGATAGAAGCTACTATTTAAAGGTAATCTTACGGCTCATAAAATTTACGAAAGACGAAAACTTACTCTCAACAACCCACTTATAATTATCTTAAAAGCAGTGTTATTGTGTTAAATCCCTCAAGGTATGGACACCTACAGCCAGCCCACGGCGGACACACTCGATCGCTCGGGTTACCCAAACATGTGCTAGTTGTGACCTTAACTTGATATATGTTTGACATTTACCGACAGCACCGTTGTGTGGGATAGCTTCGACAAGTGTGTAGGTAAGATAGGTGAGTCAGTGGCTTTGGTTACTTTAATAGTACTGCTATAAAAACAGTGATATATTTGCACAATTATGAGGCGGAGGTATCTGCTCATTCAGATTTATACAAGATTGATTTTATTATTCGATTAGAATTTATGCTTATGTCATTAAGCTGAAACGTTTGTTTAGGTATTTGTTTACTTGAATGTTTAAAAATATTTTGTGTTTGATAGTCCATTTATCGAGGAAGACTGAGACTGCGGGTGCTTAGATCCTACGAGAAGCACCACTGAAGCTAGTAATAAATAATTTTTGAAAATAAAAGATTCCATGCGTTTAGTCAATAGTGTCAAAGTGTGTTAAAGATAAACTATAAAGCAATGTCAATGAAAATTACGGCGAAAATTTTGTAAAAATATAATGAACTTAAAATCCCTCTAGTTTTACCACATTTTGAAATCATTTAATGGCCACGTGAAGTATTCATGTGGCACTGAAAATCATTACACAAACAACTTTTCTACCAAATATCTCAACAACACCCGAGGGTTCGCACTTCAGGCTTTTTTGTTTTTTTCTTTAATAAGGCCGTGTTTTATCCAAAGGTATTCCATTCATCAAACGTTGCAACGTTGTAGCCAGAGAGCAATTATTCATGAGAAGCGATGCTTTTTCCTTGTATCACAGGCTGCACTATGGGCAAAAGCTAACTACACATTTCAATATCGTTTATTGTCACCATAGTTTCATTAAAACAAGTCCGATTTCTTTCATAATTAGACAAATTAGGAGGGTCGGGGGTGGGGGACATAAACTGCAACAGTTTATGACTTCCCCATTCCATGGGGGTGCAAATGAGCAGCTAGGGGGAGACGGAGGCGTGTGAACCGTTTATTTTTACAAGTTCCACTCATATAGGGATGTCGGTGAGATGGCGACAAGCTATGCAACGTTACAAAGATGTGAGTAGGAAAGTAGTGGATGTTAATGGGTCATTTTGTTTTTAATAGATCTAGTGATTGTCAAACTTGAGAAAGGAAAATGAATGTATTCTTTTGGAACTAAGCAATGAGCTAGTAGTAGTAATGAGTAGTGTTCTAGAATTTTGTTTATAGTAGATTTATTATTAATATTATTTTCGATTAATTAATTCCCTTGTTTATCTCTTGTTGTTTTTTTTATAAATAGTTAAGCTTTACCTGTGAACAGCCGCATATGAATACTGAAAAGGTACTGTTAAAACAGCTTGCCATGAACGCTACTAATTGTCAATTTAATCATCATAATCTTGTACAGGTGTTTCTTTGACGAATACTAAAAAGTCATCATCCTCCGAGCCTTTTCCCAATCATGTTGGGGTCGGCTTCCAGTCTAACCGGATTCAGCTGAGTACCAGTGCTTTACAAGAAGCGACTGCCTATCTGACCTCCTCAACCCAGTTACCCGGGCAACCCGATACCCCTTGGTTAGACTGGTGTCAGACTTACTGGCTTCTGACTACGCGTAACGACTGCCAAGGATGTTCAATGACAGCCACGACTACTAAAAAGTTATTTATTGAATTCCATGTGGCATTAGAGTATTGTTGGTTTAATTTGAACACTTTATTAAATTATTTAAGTGAAGAAAAGCTTTGCATTTTGATTCCATCGATAGAGAAATTATCAGTGTTTATATTATTTAAAGGAACATGGCAATCCTGTCGACAAACATTACTCCTTCCAAAACTAATTCAATTATTCACTTAAAATATTTTGAAAATGGTTGTGAGACAGTTCCAAGTTGGCGTCCATAGCCAGCAGTCAGCATAGACAGATCGCGTCTTAAATTAAAATACTTTCAGAAGTCCATTTAATAACGGCGCGCGATCACTCGCTGACATAAAACTGATAATAATCATTGATTTTACATCATTTTAATTTAAAGCAAGGCTGGTTTCTCTGTCCTCCTCAAAAATCCTTGGGAAGGGGACTTTATGAGGAGATTAATGCTTAAACGAAGGAATTAAAAGGATCTCCAGTGAGCCCGCCGCCTGGGAATCGATTTTAGAGGATTTTGGAATGCCTGCGTTATACATATTTGAATATAGGATTATTGTGTTCTTGGAATTGTTGTTGGCATTTCCAAAATGTATCGATGAAGTATATAATTTACTCAATACTCAATACTCAATACTTTATTTGCTTTCCATGTGTATTCTTAGGTGGTAGTCTTATATATAGTTCACATGGACCCTGTCGGGCACAGCAAAATAAGTGGGATAGGAGAGAGGAAGCTCTTATTTATCGATCATATTTCTGCTCATCGACTCGATTATCTGTGTTTTTCTAAAAAGATAGTGATATGAAAGTTATTAATTTCGCTGTAACTAAGTCTCACCATTTGAATCGTTTAGGTGAGATTACTTTTTAAAAAAGTCGGTTTAACAAATGTTTAAGTTAACCAACCTATACTGGAGGTGCTTGGTCATGAACATGATTTTTGTAAACTTATTTAAAGTTTCATACTACATCAACAGAACCCCAAACCGAGAACAAAGTATAATGTTCCTTAGTATTTACTTAGCAAAACATCCGAAGACAAATTACCAGCTAAAAATAATATTGTATTTTCGTACAAATTTTCCAACGGAAAACGAGCGATAAAATATTATTTAGCGAAGATCCTGATAAGAAAAATTAAATCCGTCCTGCGGCGGACTTTAAATGAAGATGAACGAAGATTGTACTTATCTTTCTGCTAAGCTTTGTGCTCTAAATATAGCGATATTATATTTTTAGTTTTATTTTTAGTGGTGGCCACTTTAATTGATCATTTAGTTCTTGTGGTACGTGCCAAGGTATATATGTATTGCTTATGTACCTTACACTAGCTTATTTTCTGTTTCTTTAACACAAACGAGAAATCTGTTCAAATCAGAGCTGATGACTTTGATTCCATTTTGCAATTTTAAGATGATTTTAAGATGACATTTTTTAAATACAAAAATGCTCTGTTATGTTGGTATTGTAAAGTTTTTAAAAACATTATTAATAAGGACGTATTAAAAATTGTTTTTATAATAAAAAAAAAAGTTAAATATAATAAACATATACATTTCCAAAACAAACTAAATTCGCGAAAAAGCTTTCCATTTTGTGTTTTTGGAAACTGTACCTGAAAGTTAAAGCTCAAACAACTGACATGGCAAGTAAACTTTGACAGCACTTACCGACAACCGGCAGACTTTCTGCAGAGTGGCACCAACCTTTTAACAACGGAAGTTAAACCCTGAACTGTAGTGAGGAAAAGTCTAGACTTTTGATAAATATTTCTGGTGGCTAAGAGAAATCTCTTAAATATCTTAATATCAACTGAGGTTCAAATGATAAAAAATAATGTAATAATGTAATAATTTTGGAAGTTAGCAAAGTAGACTGTAAACAGGAAGAAAACGATTCCAGTATCTATTACCAAGGTATTTGGTTATGAGTGATATACTATGTATGATCCTGAAGCATATTTCTTTTCAAGTTATTTTTAGTGTTTTATTTCTTCAATAAGTTTAGTGTTAATTGTGTCATTTAAACGTAGTAAAAAAGTTGTTAAGTGTTTTTTAATATCATCAATAGTTGCCAAAAGATTAACCAAAATAGTTACTGATGAGTAACTATTTATAGAATTTCTATTTAAATCTCAAAGTTGGCATATAAGAATATCTTATAAATATCATTTATAAGTTGAGGTTTGTTAAAGTTAGTGTTTTATTTTTGTCTATAAAATCAATTTCGTTGTGGTGATGTACCTAATGTTATATTATATTATAGGGATAATCAAAAGTGCAAAACTTTAAATAAATATGTGTCATAATGTCAATTATTTTAGTGTACTGTAGTGTCAAGTGTAATTTAATGTCAAGCAGGCATATTAGAGTAGGTATATCCTACTTTATACTGAACAATTTTCGATATAGTTCTGATTCCCATGTTTAACCCAGAATATGTTTTCTGTGCTTTATAATTTGAACAAGGAACGTTAACAAAAGAAGTAATTCTATAGACAAAAGTTCACGCAATGAACTAATAATTGACTTCAGCAAGGTGAAACTGAGTTTTCATCATATACTAGTTCAATATTATCTTAGTACAATCAGCACATAAATATGTAATTATTTGATATCGGTAACTTGGGGTTAGTGTATTGTGCACTGATTTGGAATATACTAGGTACTTAAAAAATTACTTTATATACTTAGATATAAATAAAGGTATATTGGTATATATAACATGCACTGTAGAGGTAGAATGTATTTATATAAACTATAAGTAATAAAAAAAGTGTTTTTAAACACGATCGATACCTATCTCTATACACAATTTGACTATCTAAAGACTACGCAATGCTACAGTGGTATGCTACGGAGATGCTATGACCTGCTACGACCTGCTAGTGCGCTACGCATGTGCTCAACCAATGGTAGCATCAGTATTTGCTAAAATTACTACTTATTTTACACTTTTAGATAATATTCATCTACCATGTCCACGTAGATATGATCACAGTATGTGTAGAGTATAAATCACATAGGGTACTGGCATGGAGCTGGTGTGACAGGAATGTATTGATTTCATGTCATGTTCGTATCAAAGGATTCCTCCCGTAGGACACCGTGAGCTGGCACTGATCGTGAATATTGCAGGCTGCATGTGCAGTGCCCCGGTACGGCAGAGCGAGCGAGACGGGTGCATGGGCACGATACGCGAGCGAAGGGGACGCCGGCTGCGGCACTGCCGTACGTACGCTGACGTGCCCCCGACATCGGGGCAGATCCCCGCCGCAATACATAACTAGACATAACACACATTCTTCACCACTAGGTACCACTGCGATGCACTGGGACGGAGGCTCTACGCTAAGATCGCTAGGGGTCGGTATGTGACGGGAGGCCGAGCCGAGGGAGCGGTACGAGGGTCAAGCGAGGCACGGTGCGGCGCGGCTATGCGGGTCAGCGAGCGCGGGGTGTGCGGCGAGCGGTGATAGTCACCATGTCTCCGGGCGTGTCACCGATCACCGGTTACATAAGAGGGCGGAGGCGGCGGAGGACGCCGGGCAAGTCGCGGTTACCTCTCTGGCCATCGCGGCATGTCCGCCGGAGGCCGCGGGCGGCGCGCGCTCACGCCGCCATCGTTGAGGGCCAAGCCCGGGACTCGCGTCGCGACTCGCGGAGCACTTGAGCGGCGCTGCGCCGCGTGGGCGGCGATCGATGGGGGCCGCGCGCATGCGCCGCCGGAGCCAGCCGAGCGCCGCCGAGCGTGGCCGAGCTCGGCCGCGGTGGTGCATCCGCCCTGACCCAGTTGCCGCGCACACTGACCCGCTTCCCTCGCTTCCCTCGCCGCTTCCAATGGAGCGAGTTAGCGATCGCTCGGATGCGACCTGCCCGCCTGCCCGCCTGCCCCTGATACACTCCACATACGTGCACTGATTGCACTATTTAGATAACATGCACAGACAACGCGCTATACCTATTGTGCTGTACACTACAGCAAGGTGTAACGAACCGTACTTAAAAGCAAACATCTTCCCAGAAATGTTGTTCTTATATGACATAAAATATCTACACGTGACAATTTTTACGTACACATTAAAACCCAAGCGCGAATCGTAAGAAGCATTAAGGGTTCCGTACCATTGTCAATGTCGTTTATAGCGGATTTTGGCAGTTTTGTTATATAATTGAGCCTCCACAAATATTTACTCTAATTTTCAGTAGCTACCTACTAGTAGTACTAGTAATATGTAGTCTAGGTAATATGTATTTATACAATGGTTCAAGAAATAAAGCCTGGTAACAGACGGACAGAAAAGACAGTGTATAGGGTCCCGTTACGCCCTATGGGATAGGAACCCAAAAAAAATAAATTGAATTAAAAAGTCGACTGCAACTCAGTCGCGCTAATTGGCCTTAATCTTTCAATCAATCAAATTACCTTCGTGCCTTAAATTAGATCATTCAATCTCGATCTAGAGCTGGACGTAGGCCTGACCTAATTTCTGATACATAAAAGCCTAACGATATTCCAGGTTGGAAAAATCCTTACTAATATTATAAATCGGAAAGTGAGTTTGTTTGTTTGTTTGTTTGTTTGTTCCGCTTTCACGCCGTAACTACTGAACCGATTGCTTTGAAATTTTGCAGACGTAAAGTTAGAAGTCCGGATTAAATAATAGGGTACTTTTTATCCCGAAAAAAATAGATATTCCCGAGGGAAAACAAAAATATTGTTTGCTTGATGGATGGATTGTAGATGGCGCTGTGTGTCGTTTAAAACAAGGTAATATATTGCAAACGAATATAAACATGTAAATTTAGAAGCTAAATGATACGATAATGAATCCCCGAAAATGAGGAATTCCCGAGGGATGATGTACAATTTGTTTAATCGTCTAAACTGTTTTTTTTTACATCTACTTATATATTGCAAACGAATATGAACATATAAATTTAGAAGCTAAATGATACGATAATGAATCCTCGAAAATGAGGAATTCCCGAGGGATGACGTACGATTTGTTTTATCGTCTTAACTGTTTTTTTTACATCTACTTATCCTGAATTAACTATAATTCAACGAATTACTAATTGGTATAAGTATTAGTTAAGTTATTTCGTTCTTGAGGTATGCGATAGATGGCGCTGGGTGTTTTTAAAACGTGGTAACGATGTGTTTTTAAAATACATAAGAAGTGGAATGATAGCTTTTTAAAACGTGGTGACGTTGTTTTTTTTAAGATACGTAAGAAGTGCAATGATATCTCGCGCTTTAACCTGTAGCTCATTGTTCAATCGCGAGCTTCCCGATAGCTCGATAGATGGCGTTGTGCTTTTCTGTATCGTGGTGTTAAGGTTCGCCGCGAATTAGTCTGTTTTGAAATCAGTGGGGCCCAGTAGCGCCAGGGCCAGCCGCGGCTGCGGGTTGTTCGAAAGAGGTACCGCGGCCCTGGTATATAAAAGGCCTAGGACGGAACACGACGATTTTAGTCAGTAAGAGTCTGACACTCCCTCACCGCTGCTAACCCACAGCGGGAGGGGTGAACCGAATTCCACGCGGGCGAAGCCGCGGGCGGAAAGCTAGTAAATAATAAAGTTGTAGGTAGGAACAGTTTGTCCATCTCGCAATACTTTCGTATGAATAAGATCGTGTGTGGTGGCAACCAATCAAGCAATAGGTGGATGTCACGCGACCACGGTAATCCGATTAGTCGCGTCTAGTCGGAGGAGCGAAATCGTATTAGGGATAAACCCATTTGCGGCCAGAAGCCGTATTAGTGTCCCGAAGTTTGGCTGCCATGAAATCGTGTCAAAAGTCGAGCGCCTCACTCCTAATAGGTATACCTTGTTAAACATGAACATGATACGTGATTTTCATTAAATTACCTCGCTCGTCATATTAACTGCCGGCTGCAAAGTTCAAATAAAAAATTAACAAATTCGAACTAATCCTATCTTGTGCAAGTTATTCATTTAAAATGTTTATTAAGATCAGAGGTAAGCGCAATAAAAAAAAAATTTGGAGAACTGTTGAGACACTGTTCTGTGGGATTTTCTATCTACCTTTAGGCAGGTACCTACTCGGTTAGTACTTAAATACTCTTATATACTTTTAGTTATAAGGGGGCTTGAATTTAAGTGATTGTCACAAAAATAAAGAAGCAGGCAGCCTTTGTATGTTATAACAGGAAACGTATTGGAAGACTAAGCTACAGAAATAAATACAATCATCTCACTCTCCAAGGCATGATAAAACTTCAAATTATTAATTTAATTTTTATTGATCATTTAAATTGTGACATGGTTTTTTGTGGTCAAGAATTTTAGAGTTGTGGGGCTAGTGTATAGTAAAGAGACAGAATTAATTTCCGAAGTGATAGTGATAGTGATAGTGAGTCATAAAAGCCTAACGATATTCCAGGTTGGAAAAATAAATAATAAAGTTGTAGGTAGGAACAGTTTGTCCATCTCGCAATACTTTCGTATGAATAAGATCGTGTGTGGTGGCAACCAATCAAGCAATAGGTGGATGTCACGCGACCACGGTAATAGTGTTAGTGATAGTGTTCTTTTTGTTTTGGATGAGGTTGTAGCTAAGTAATATTTGCAGAGCTCTTTAATTAGATTTATTTATTTAGTCTACCTTCAGGGTTGTCTGGAAACAGTAGCTGACAAAGCTCTTTGAGTTCTTGTGCCATTTTATAACATACAATTCGTAAATTAAAAGAACAAGCCAAAATATTACAATTTAAGTACACGACTACAAGAACAAATTTTAATGATAACAAGAAGAAAATGCCACGTTGGATGGCCTGTCGGGAACTGTCATGTCAGATGTTTATAGTTTTGAATAATAATTTGGATTGTATTTGCGGGACCTGGAAAATACAAAAAACCAACGAACGTTCCCATTTTATCCAGTGTTATTTATTTTGCAAACCGCAACAACCCATTTCTGCTCTAATCCCGCTAAAATATGTAAATAACGTTTCATACGAAAAACGTCAAAACATTGCTAGTACATACGTTTCATGTACAAAACAAGATTGGAGCATTCAATAACTTAGTGATACCATCATAGACTGGCCGGCTAGGCTGGGCTAGGCCTGCCCCGAAATGAAGCCGGCGCGCGGCGCGGCGGCGCGGCCCCTGACAGCGCCACCGAGACGCCGCCCGTCACTGGCCGTCACTTTGACTTTTGATTTTGTTTACTTGTGTTTTTTATAATTATTTATTGTAGTGTTTATAGTAGTGTTTTAAGTGTAAATAAATAAAACTAACAGATGCACGACGACAATGATGTGGTAGAAAGTGAAGGTCAATCTTCGGTATCACTGGATGCCGTGAAGAGATGTCCCCTGTGCCCCCAGGCACGCTTTTTTAAAGGTAAGCGGGGTTTGAGCGTACACATTGGGAAGGTCCATAAATCCCAGTGCACAGGGCCTACCAATGTGACCGCGCCAAACCCAACTCTTATCACAACTACACCAACTCTCGATCCTTTTTGGCAAAAGCTATCGAAATTCAAAAATTCTGTCCCAGTATTAAAGCGGGTTCCCCGTGGAGCCAGGCCTCTGGTTGCTCAACACTTGGCAGGTTGTGTTCGCCTGGCTGCACGAGAGAACTCGCAACGTGCCTGGGAGGAATTGCTCACCTTCCCCTATAGAATTCTGCATGTTCAGAAAAGTTTGGCAAACAAAAAGTCACTAACAAAACAAATTAAAGACAATTGTACAACTTTAGGCCATACAGATTTCGATACTAAATTATCGACTCAAAGATGCTCAAATATTTCACGCCTAGTGGAATCAAAGTTGAATGAAGGTGACATTCGGGGGGCTGCTAGAATTCTCTTCAGCAGTGATGTGGTGGCGCCGTGTTCTCCAGAGACACTCTCCGCTCTGGAGAGTAAACACCCTGCCCCTGCCGATGACCTCTCTTTTCCCGAACCTCCTGATCCGGACACAGATATCCTCACAGTTACAGGTCGACACCTGGTCACAGCCATAGGCTCCTTCAGATGCGGCTCTGCAGGCGGCCTCGACGGCTTGAGTCCGCAACATCTAAAGGATCTCACCTGCCCAAGCGCCGGGGAAGCAGGTGAGTCGCTCTTGAAGGAGCTTACGGCCCTGACCAACCTTATGCTCTCCGGCAAGGTGGACGAAACCGTCATCGACGTTTTGTACGGAGCCAATCTATGTGCTCTGCGCAAAAGGGATGGCGGTATTCGTCCAATTGCCGTGGGGACTACTTACCGTCGTATGGTAGCCAAAATCTGCTCTAAATTTTGTAGTGAGGAAGTTTCGGACAAATTTCAGCCCCTGCAGCTAGGTTACGGCTCGAATGGGGGCTGCGAGGCTGCCGTACACGCCCTGTCGACCTATCTAAATCATGGGAAAGGAGATGTCATCCTGAAGGTTGACATCAAGAACGCCTTCAACTCGGTGAATAGGGACACCTTGCTGGCAGAAGTCAAAAAAGAAATACCCAAAATTTACAGTTTTCTTTGGCAATGCTATAGGTACCCAACAAAATTATTATATCGGAACAACCTATTAGAATCCGCTGTTGGCTGTCAACAAGGTGATCCACTCGGGCCTGTGATTTTTAGTTTGGCGATTAACCCAATTATTCGGCAGCTAAATTCTGAATTTAACGTGTGGTATCTCGACGATGGGACCCTGGGAGGCAACAGAGATACTGTTCTTAATGACTTAGTTTTCCTAAAAGATAAATTCCACGACATTGGCCTCGACCTCAACCTTTCTAAATGTGAACTTTTTATACCCGACTCGACTGACAGACAGACTATCCTTCAAAATTTCCTCTCAATAGCTCCTGAAATTAAACCGATAGACCAAAGTTCTCTTTGCCTCCTTGGATCGCCTATACTGGAAGATTCATTTTCGGATTTTATTGAGAAGAAAATTCAAAATTTTAATAATGTTTCGGAAAGGCTACTCAAAATTAATATGCATGCAGCCATCACCATCATACGGTACTGCTGTTTTGGACCAAAATTTACCTATAACTTGCGTGCTTCCCATTTATGGAAGCACACCAGCCTTTTGGACAAAATCGACGAAATTATACGACATACACTATCATCCATTTTAAATGTGGCCTTGGACGACAGAGCTTGGTCTCAAGCGACTCTTCCCATCCGTATGGGAGGACTTGGCGTCCGTAAAATTTCCAGTGTAAGTTTACCAGCCTTTATTTCCTCGGTCCATGGCACTGAGAAATTGATCAGGAAAATATTACCCACCACACTGGCCAATTTTGAGGTGCCAAGCCTGACTGAGGCTTTAAATGCTTGGAAAGTCGCATGCCCGAACACCGACTTACCCGCCAACCTGTCCTCCCAGAGACAGTGGGATGAGCCGCTCTGCAGAGTAATACGGAAAAGTTTAATCGATACGTCAATTACTTCTGCAGAGCGAGCGCGCCTACTGGCTGTGGGTGAATGGGAGTCGGGTCTATGGCTTCTTGCACTTCCGTCCTCAAACACAGGCACCATGTTTGATGACACCACCTTCAGACTCGTCGTTTGCCTCCGACTAGGTGCTCCATGCTGCTCTCCTCATCGCTGCCACTGCGGGGAAGCTGTCAACAGCCTCGGTCACCACGGCCTGTCGTGCAGCCGGAGTGCCGGCCGCATACCACGACATGCCAACATAAACGACGTGATCCGTCGCGCTCTTGTTGCCGTCGGCGTGCCAGCCGTACTCGAACCAAATGGCTTGGCACGCGACGATGGCAAGAGACCAGACGGCATGTCGCTATTTCCGTGGAAGGTGGGTAGGACTTTAGTGTGGGACGCGACATGCGTCGACACTCTTGCGCCATCTCACCTTCCCGGAACTGCATGTTGTGCTGGCTCCGCCGCTGCACAAGCAGAGAACCTCAAGCGGCGCAAATATAGTAACCTTATAGGCAATTACATGTTTGAGCCGTTTGGGGTTGAAACTCTGGGGCCGTGGGGTCCGAGGGCGCACCTTCTTGCCAGGGATATTTCCCAGCGCCT
Source organism: Helicoverpa zea (assembly GCF_022581195.2). Lineage (NCBI taxonomy): Eukaryota > Metazoa > Arthropoda > Insecta > Lepidoptera > Noctuidae > Helicoverpa > Helicoverpa zea. Next base: position 655,121 of record NC_061457.1, read on the forward strand.
GGTTGACACTTCCCGGGACCCAAAGGCTGGCTTTTATTTCGCACAGAGGTTGAGCATTGCCATCCAACGTGGCAATGCTGCCAGTCTTTTGGGTACATTACCCAGTGACAGCGATGAGGAGCAATTTTTTGATGCACTGTATTAGTTTTAAGTTGTATATATATATATAAGTTTATTTTATTTTATTTTCAATTAATGTAAATATGTATATTGTGAATAATTAGTTATTAAACTCCTATGGATACATTTCCGAACGATTCCAAGATAATTGTCAGTTGTCAAACGGACTGTCAAAAGTGTCAGAAGTCAGCTGCAATCGGAGGAAAGAGAGCCGTCTCGGCCGATTTATTACTTTCTCAAAATAATCATTCCAGTGTAAATATTTAGAAAAGTTATATTTCCATACAAATATTTAGTTCCGCGCCGCGACTATTTGTGATGTGATAGTTCTTATGAGAAATATCCGTGTGATTCAATTCACGTATTTAAACAACGGATGGAATGTCACTGCTGTGTACAAAGTAAGTATTTGTATAAAAATACTGTTAACTTATGCAGTTAGTAGAACGGTAGTGAATTAAGGAGTTAGGAGGGAAATCTGTTCTTTTATAGCGTTAATAGAGGTAGTTTGCTTTGGGCCACCCACGTAAATTCCGGACGGTAGGGTCAGGTACTTCTAAACTATATTTAGATTTTTGCTTTGTTTTCTTTTTACAGCCTTTTGCTTTTAGGTTTTTTGCATGTCGCATTCGCGCGCCGTGCTATTAAAGTCCGGTGTTCTCCTGCTATGAATTTTAAATGAAGTGCATTTAATTATTTATGTGCATGTTTCATTCATACAAAATATATTAAGACTTTACATACACTATCAGAGTTTATAGACCAATGACATCATTCTCCTTTGATGGTTTTTGTCAGTAACTCCGGGTTATCACTGCAATATTAATGAGCTAATTTCCAAAAATAATTTGTTCTGGGTTTTTTCTTAGTGTAATAATTTATTTATTATTTATACAGATAAGCATAAATACTTAATCACAGTAGCTTTTTGCAGTATGTAATAAAACCTATAAATAGGGTAACACCATACCATCTTTTATTTAGTGCTGTTTCTGTTATTTTAATTTCAATTGTCATTTCAATTGCCAATTAAAAATACAAATGAAAGTATTGAGGCAAATAAATATGTATGGTTGTTTACACCCTCTGAAAGCTTTCACTGTTGGAAAGCAACACTCTGTCAGAGTAACATAGGCTATAATTTATATTGGTACAGTAGTTACCACAGTATGCGGGTGAAACCGTGTGAATATCAAAGTAGTGTGTGATATCAAAATCTACTGATTCAATGCTAGCTGCTCTTCACTATTCCCACCTGCATCCTGAACTAACTACCGCTCACACCCCAATAGAGACATCTCTAATAGAGGCACCCACTTGTATTGGCTGTATACAAAATCTATCTCCTTCAGCTGTTTTCTTACTTAGTCTTTATATTTACATACTAGAGTGAGCTTCATGTTGTCTAATCTACTTGCTTTCTGTAACTGTAACCAGAACAGACCCCTGCCAGATACCAGCTTACTTTTTGCATATAGCCATAGTGATGATTGTATGTACCAGGTGGCCGGAATGATGCTGGTGCGGATGAACATGCGCGTGGCGCTCGGCGCGCTGTGCGCCGCAGTGCTCGTCTTCACGCTCTTCTGGGGACACTGCGGGGACCTCTCGCGGAGACCCAGTAAGTTTTCATATCTATTCCTATATTTCTCAAAAAATTCGCCATAAGTTACCGACATTTCATATAATTTTTTGTAGTATTTTCATTTAAAATATGCCTATGATGCCCTATATAAAACACTAATGTTGCACAGTAGCAGTATAAAGATTATATTGGCAGTGCTGCCATTTGAATCCTCAATTATCAACATGTTGACCTGGATTTGTCCCGGGATCTTCAAAATAAATTCTAGACATTACTACCTAAGCTGAACAGTTACAATACTTACCTCTATAAATGATACCATGTTTTTAGAAAATACTTTTTCTTATTTCTAAACCATTCTACATCTAAACACCACCTCCCAGTAGGTTCAGTGCTCTCAAACGCGCTATCAGAACGCTCCGGGCCCGACGAGATCGAATGCGTCATCAACGGCGAGTACTCGGTGACGTGCCGCCGCGACCGCGATCGCGACGAGGTTTACGTGCCTTTCTCCCTGGTGCACAAGTACTTCGAGGTGAGTGTAGTAGAGCATGTCACCCTCTAGGGCCGGGGCTACAACGGCGAGTACTCGGTGACGTGCCGCCGCGACCGCGAGTGCGACGAGGTCTACGTGCCTTTCTCCCTGGTGCACAAGTACTTCGAGGTGAGTATAGGATAGGGTACAGTACAAGGAGTATATAGGGGGAGTACATTAGGGAAATTCATAAAGGGGGTAAATAAAGGTAATATATATGGGAGTACATGGGGTTAGTACATAAAGAAGTACTTAAGAGTACATAGGGGAGCGTAGAAGTAAGTATATAAAGCGAGAATAAAGTAGTACATAAGAGAGTAAACAGCATAGTAAAGTTTTCAAGGGGAGTAAAGGTGCTTAAACCATCCTAAAAGTAGGAAGACTGAGAAAACTTCTAAATATAAACCTACTATTCTCTAAACCTTAAAATGTGATTTTAGCTCTTAATAGCAGTTGGCAAAGAAAGTCGATGATATCCATCCTCATTATACAGCTTCGCATAAACTGTTGACACGGCATTAGCTGTGACATACTTATCTTTATAACGCAAAACTATTAAAGCGACATTTTCTGTTTGAGATCTAAATAAAATAAATTCTTGAACGTTTGCCATAATGTGTTGCTTCCTCCAAAACAAACAGCAGTTGATAAAAAATGTATAAAATAGTTTTCATCGATAAACATTCATAGTTTAATACATATTTACCTATAATTGGTTCATTAACCGCAAGTACATCGACCATGCGATAACCAAATCATTGATTGATACATTTTTTTAGGCTAGTATAGATTACAAGGAAAATAGTACAAATTAATACACACCATGACCATAAATTCACGGTATATTTCTTATCTATAGTTTTATCTCATTAAACCCCACAGATTTACGGAAAAATATCAACAGCAGACAACACAGAAAAGTTCGAATGGTCACATAGTTATGGCAAAATATACCATCCGAAAAAGAAGTATGACCCTCGAGGCACCTTCACCACCTTCGAGAATTATAACGTGGAAGTTAGGGACAGGGTCAAATGCATTAGCGGGATCGAAGGCGTTCCCGTCAGCACCCAGTGGGAACCACGAGGGTTCTTCTACCCAACCCAGATAGCACAATTCGGGTTAGCCCACTACAGCAAGCATTTAACCGAAAGTGAGCCGAAAAGAAGAATTATAGACGATGGGGAGAAACATTTAGAAAACTGGATTATTAGCAAAGATGCGTACATGGCTCGGGAATTTGATACTTCTGTCCAATCGAATGTCTTAAGGTTTTCGACGTCGGAGCACGCTTCGAGCCAGGTGTGGCTGAAAGTGAACTTGACTCAAGACTTCGTGTTCAGCGTGGATGTTCAGATGAAGCCCAACTCCTCCATCACGGTGGTTCTGCAGAATAAAGATAAGAAGGAGACGGTGTATCTGCATTATGTTACAAGTATGCAGTTGATATCGGCACAGGTGAGTTTTTGGCAAGGTTAATTTATGTATAGGATATTGGTAGATAACATTATATCATCTTATCGAATAGACAATTGTATGACTCTCGTCCTTTTATTATTACTCAAGTATGATTTATTATCCAAACAACCTTTTTCCAAATGGTAAAAACAATGCACAATGACCAATTATGGTTCTGGTCAATTTTCTAAACAACAAGAGCAAATAAGTCAATAAAAATAAGTGGAGCATGTCTGACTCAGCCATAACTCTCCGTTAGCACATTCCATTGAGTCATAGACAAACCACAGTCAGTCAATAACTTACCATGCATGATTTTTGTACTATCACTGGCAGCAAACTTCGAAGTTGTTAATATACTGACATGAACTGCATTCGTTGACGTAATCATCATCTTCCGAGCCTTTTCCCAACTACGGTGGGGTAGGCTTCCAACCTAACCGGATGCAGCTGAGGACCAGTGCTTTACAAGAAGCGACTGCCTATCTGACCTCCTCAACCCAGTTACCCGGGCAACCCAATACCCCTTGGTTAGACTGGTGTCAGACTTACTGGCGACGACCCTTATTTGTTGACGTAACATTTTACCTGGATGTTAGGAGGACCACATATACTACGGCATTGGGCTGGAGCAGCAATGGCGGCGCATCACGCGGGACCTTATTATCGACATGCAGAAGGGCTGGGCGCTGCAGGACCGACCCAAGAGGAGGTCGCCTAGAAATAAGTTTAAGGTAAACACTTTAGTAAAAAGATAGGCATGAAAAAATAGAAATCTTGTGATAAAACAGATGTTTTTAATACTTGATGTTCTCGATTCAAGTAATCGACTTATCATAAATCATTCTATTCCATTCCACCATTTAATTATTTTATTGATTTTTCAATTATATCTAGAGACTTACGATGAGAACGAGAAAGTTTTTTTCTTGAGACCTTTAAGAGGAGTTGTAGAGATAAAATTTACTTACTTACTTTTGGTTAGTATTAAAAAGTTTAACATTATTTACTTGTGCAGATATCCAGCATCATCCTGAGCGGCGCGGGTTCGCTGGACAACGCGACGGTGTCCAGCAGCGAGCACATGTGGCAGTTCTACGCGGCCGCGCGCTGGCTGGTGCGAGCGCAGCGTGCCCGCTCCGGCGGCTGGCCCATCCCCGTGCGCAGGCGCATGGCGGCAGGCGTCGCCGAGCTCAAGCCGGGCTGGTGAGTGTATACACAGCAGCATCCTGAGCGGCGCGGGCGGCTGGCCCATCCCCGTGCGCAGGCGCATGGCGGCAGGCGTCGCCGAGCTCAAGCCGGGCTGGTGAGTGTATACACAGCAGCATCCTGAGCGGCGCGGGCGGCTGGCCCATCCCCGTGCGCAGGCGCATGGCGGCAGGCGTCGCCGAGCTCAAGCCGGGCTGGTGAGTGTATACACAGCAGCATCCTGAGCGGCGCGGGCGGCTGGCCCATCCCCGTGCGCAGGCGCATGGCGGCAGGCGTCGCCGAGCTCAAGCCGGGCTGGTGAGTGTATACACAGCAGCATCCTGAGCGGCGCGGGCGGCTGGCCCATCCCCGTGCGCAGGCGCATGGCGGCAGGCGTCGCCGAGCTCAAGCCGGGCTGGTGAGTGTATACACAGCAGCATCCTGAGCGGCGCGGGCGGCTGGCCCATCCCCGTGCGCAGGCGCATGGCGGCAGGCGTCGCCGAGCTCAAGCCGGGCTGGTGAGTGTATACACAGCAGCATCCTGAGCGGCGCGGGCGGCTGGCCCATCCCCGTGCGCAGGCGCATGGCGGCAGGCGTCGCCGAGCTCAAGCCGGGCTGGTGAGTGTATACACAGCAGCATCCTGAGCGGCGCGGGCGGCTGGCCCATCCCCGTGCGCAGGCGCATGGCGGCAGGCGTCGCCGAGCTCAAGCCGGGCTGGTGAGTGTATACACAGCAGCATCCTGAGCGGCGCGGGCGGCTGGCCCATCCCCGTGCGCAGGCGCATGGCGGCAGGCGTCGCCGAGCTCAAGCCGGGCTGGTGAGTGTATACACAGCAGCATCCTGAGCGGCGCGGGCTCGCTGGACAACGCGACGGTGTCCAGTTTTTGCCCCAGTTTCTCTGACGTTGCCACTTGCCCGGCACTACCACTCCTCCCATCATCTGGATGAAAAAGTTCATTCGTCTCCGAGGTCTCAATCGATTCAGCCGTTTTAGTGTGATTACGAAACACACAGCTAGAAGGACTTTCTCATCTACGATGGCTAATAAGAATGGAAATATAGAAGTTTTAGTATTAAATGTCTTTTAATGTGAAAAAATATAGTGACTAGGCCACTTCAGCTAAGGATTTGCCGTGACAGAATAAATGGGATGACTCTCGCGCATCACGTCACCCTTTTTACAGTCCTGTCATAGGTTGTTTATGTGTGTGACGCGAATGTTAACGAATACCTTATTGTATATGTGAGTTTGTACTACGTCTGCCTTTGTTTTAGCCATAAAATAATGATATCTTAATATACCATACCTTTTCTCAACTCCTTTTTCCAGGCACTCAGCCATGAGCCAGGGCCACGCGATCTCGTTGCTGTCCCGCGCGTACTACCGCAGCGGCGACATGACGTACCTGCAGGCCGCTAAGCGGGCGCTGTACCTGCTGGACGTGCCCAGCCACGCCGGCGGAGTCAAGGCCATGTGGATGGACAAACATGTGTGGTTAGTATATATCTTCTTCTAAGGCTGCCCATGTCCGATGATGATCGGTCAAAAGTCGGTCAGAAAATCCTGCATAGAAGAACGTCCAGTCTAAAGCGGCCCGCCCACTTCTGAATTTTTGTTCAGGGGAATAGCAACAGTTCATTTGTTCTGTTACCACTGGTAACAGATACCAATAGAATTTTTTTGCTCAATCTGCCATTTGATTCATATAATGAATCCTTCTGATATTAAAAATAAACAAAAACAAAATATAACAAATAGACGACCTCGATGGCCCAATGGTCACCATGCCGGACTGCCGAACCTGAGGTCCCGGGTTCGATTCCCGGTTCGGTCGACATGTGTGTGATGAGCATGCTTGTTGGCCGTGGTCTGGGTGTTACAATATGTATTTATAAATATGTATATATGTAGCTATATGTAGTTTATCAGTTGTGTTAGCACCCATAACACAAGTTAATTAATAACTTACCATGGGGCTAACCGACTGTGTGTGAAAAATGTGTCCAGACATTATTTATTTATTGTGTCCAGACATTATTTATTAAGATTTTTTTTTTTTTTTTTTTTACAATACATTTATTTCCATTACAGGTACGAAGAATACCCAACAAAGCCCCCGTTGTTTGTTCTAAACGGCTTCATTTACACGCTACTAGGTCTTTACGACCTGCACATCATTGAGGGGGAGAACTCCATTTCTCTAGCGAAGAAAATGTTCGACGACGGCATGACGTCACTGAAGACCCTTCTCCCACTCTTCGATACAGGTAGCGGCAGTTTCTATGATCTTAGGCACTTCACTCTAGGAGTCAGCCCTAATATAGCCAGGTGGGACTACCACGCGACTCATGTGAACCAACTGTACCTACTAGCAGGGTTGGACAATGACCCTATACTCATAAACACTGCTAAACGATGGGAGGGTTATATGTCTGGCAAGAGGGCTGCACATAATTGAGGCCAGTTTGACAGGCGGGACCTGCCTTATATTTCCTTCTCTATTGAGGATTGTGAAGCCGCGTTTTCGTAAAACTCGATGAACTTGTTGCTCGTTGTGTAAAACCAGTATTATTGCTAGAACAGCCAGATTAAATGGCTCGGAACCATGAAAACGCGGCATAACGATGTAATGGAACAAACGTTATACAATAACGTTATTGGTGTGCTAATTCGAATTTGGAATTGGTTACGTTTTGTTTTGAATTCGATTCGAAAACGGTTTTGTAATAAACAATTCCATTTTCAAACTTTATACGTTCCTTGACGTGAACGTTTCAGTTTGTGGATAATCGAATCGTGTGATCGCCGAAATTGTATTCGGTGTTACGAATTTAGCCGAAGCTTTGCCGATGTTACTTTTCAAATGTAGAACTGTAACTGACTGATTGGGTTCTCGAAATTGAGCACAATGCTCATTGACTGTCTGACTATAAAGTATACAAAAATGTTGGTTAGTGTAGACCGGTTGGAACGGGTGTAAATAGCGTCTGATATATAAATATTTTTCTACGACAAAAGACATCAAGTTCTAAGTACCTCCAAATTTAAATATCTATTAAAATACCGTGTACAGGTAATGTTAATGTTTAAGGATCAATTAGAACTAATCAATAACCTCGTTTAGAAAAGTTTTCCATTTATAATATGAGTTTATTTATGAACCTTTCTTAGTAGTAGTAGTAATACATATCAATGATGTAGAGCTTTTGTTCTTACCAAAAAGTATGGTAGCTATTTGATAATCTTCACTGTCCCAATTCAGTGGTGCCAACTGAATAGTGGCACACAAAATAGTGTTGCTACATGTTATTGATAAAACTGAAAAATATGTAAACTTAGACAGCTATACTGAGTACAAACTTGCAATAATCTTCACACCACTTATATAGTTATAACGACAACTTGGTAGCTATAATTACTTCCATCTCCTGCATTCTTGATAATTATAAAAATACAGCCTACATGAAAGAAGAATTATTATAAAACAAAAATGTTATACTGCCTGATTATTACCTGTTACTTGAAAAAAAGATATCGCTAATATTGAATGAGAAAAGTTATTCAAAGCTTTATTATACCTAATAGGTATTTCTTGTTAAAAAGCCATTCTATCGCAGCAAATTCACATGTGGTAGCTATGTTATCACTAAAATCGAGGTAAACAAGTCACACAAGTTTTAAGTATTATTATTTTATAAGTTCTTTAAAGTTAGTCTCGAAGAACAATTTGACTGTTTAACCCAAAGACAATTTAAGGTTCGTAATTTGAATTGTTTTCGAAAATTTTGATCAAAATTCAAAGATTTACCGTTGAAGACTGATGACAAAAACAATTTGTAATATTTACAAATAAAAACCAAAAGTACTGATGCAAGAAAAAAAATCTCTATAAGTTTATCGTATATAGTTCAGTCTTGCATTTTTATAAGCTTGTCATTTTAGTATGAATGTCTGCTGAAAAATCATTACATCAACTCTACCAATACTTTTTCATTGTTTTTATACACGTAGAAAGTTATCTTACTATGGGGTTATGCCCTCACAAACCCATGTCATCTCTAGTAAGCCTTTGTGTGATCCTGGCATCTCAGTTTGATATATTCTTAAAATAACAATAGTAAAACATTTTTTAAAAGGCAACTCTTACACTTTACAGTAGGGTATAGTACCAAATAACTTTTAGAATAAGAAATAATGGAAGTCATATCAAATTGTATATAAATCGACACAATTAATAAGTTTTAATGTATTTAATGTTAACACCAATATGTTGAATGTGAAAACACAAATTCTACTATGTTGTAGAAAATTGCACCAAAATTATCACGGACCTAAGTCATAAGGTGCGGTTCCATTAAAGACATGTGTGACTTCTACCATAGGTCTGTTCGATTTTCAAAGTTCTATGTAGTGGAATAATTACTGGTAGAAATTAACATCACTATATGGGCCGGTAACATAAGGTTTGCCTTGTACCTCTGCTCCTTAAATACATAAATAAGAATGTATTTCGAATATCATCAGAGAGATAGAGTGAAAATACATTCGATGTTTTTTTTTTTTAATTTATTATGTGAGCAGTTGTGCGTCGCAAACTACACGACTTGAAAATAGGAGTCAATATCTGTCGTGCGTTATGTATAGGTACTTAAGTTCTTTTAATTAATAAACTGCGTTGTGCTTGCCTAACTTTAACTTTCGGAATATTAATTTACTAAAACAAGCGATAGTAATATTTAAATAATATTCAATGTATTTATTTACAAGTGTACGATAAGTAATTTGATTCTCGTTTATTATAAAATACACAAAATCACAAAAATCTTAAATGTTTGACGCCAAACAGGCGAAGCAGTCAATTTTTTTATATTTCTCGCTATTATTTTTTAATACTTTATTAAAGTATTCATTCAATGTCTTGCCATATCAATGTTTTCATATTTCAGATTATTTAACATAATATATTCATATTAATTTAATAATATTAGTTAATAAGAAGGTTTTATAAATTAATTTATCGCAAATACGCCTCAAGAATAGAATATATTTCTGAGATACGCTGGTATGTGTCACAAAGTATAAAAATAATCAACCTTTTCAGTATTACGAGATTATTTCATGCTTTGGCGATATGTTCCAGGGAGAATAGCTTCAAACAAAATTTCTTATTATAAACGACAAATAATTGTGGCTCTATTAATATATAAAAATATATATTGTATATAACTTAATATCAGAGCTAATTGCGTATTTAGATTTGTTACAAAGAAGTAGAATTTCAGCTTCGGTAATTCGATTTCTTAACGAAGCATGTATACGTAATGTCTTGCCGTGTTATCAGTATAAAATAGTGTACCTAGATACTTTTAGGCTGACCATGTATCATTTAGAAACCCCAAATACCCATTACCAATTGTCATGGTATAGTTTTCCATGACATACAAAAATGTTTGACATCAGTTCTAGGCCTTCTAGTGTTTATGCCTCTTTGTAGATATCTGGACCCCTGGCTGAACATAATTTAGAGCTGTCCATTTTTGCACTAAAATGGGTCATATCTGTCATATGTTGAGCGGAATAACAAGTTAGCTTATCTGATTATTTAATTAAATATTATGTCAGTCAAGTCGCTTGAATTTTAAAGGCATGTTTTTTCCTAGCGTTCAATATTCAAGTTTATTGGAATAGAAAACATTCTTAGATACATATCAAAAAAAATTGTATATACCTACCTAATGTCAAAATGAGTCAAGCGACTTTCCTTCTTAGAGACAATACGATGTTAGTTGTATCTATCTATGTAGTTACCTGTTATTGTATAGAAGTTTCTCATAAAATATACATTGTATCTTAGATTGTCGACCGGCTGTGAAACGAAGCACAAATTTTTATACGCAATACAAATTTTGGAAGTCAATTGGATAATGGTGACATAATTTTTATGCAAAACCAGTTTAATGTAATTCTCGATTACTTCGTCATTTTTATCGGTAATTTAGAGTTTTGTAAGTTATTCAATGGCCTCCAAAGCTGTCTCGAAATATGCTACCGTTAATAATACTTAAAACTGAAATGTATGTAATGATTATTATCTTCGTAGACACGGACTAGTAACAAATGTTTCTAAGCTAGTTAGTATTGCTGACAAAATGTTGGTCCCTTTGATTTGGTGTGAAATTGTTGTCACCGAAATGTTTTTTCTAACAGTAATGGTGTTTGATTGAATGTTGTGAGTTGTATTTTTTTTAATCTTGTATGGTTTCAATTTAAGGCATTTTCACGCAGTCTTTGGCACTTGCTTGGCACTTTGGCATTTCGTTGCAAATGGCCTTCCCTATAAATATTGACATTCGAGTATCGAGTAAATAGGTAATACCGACGTATTTATTACATCTTAGACTGTGTGATAGAGCCTTACATCAAATCTTGTATTTTTTTTATTGGTGTGTGATGTGAAAAAAGTTGCGTGGTGCTAAAACTTTACACGCTTTGTATTCGTAAAGATCAAAATTAAACATTCCATTGTAAAAGAGCTTAAATCTAGTAGTAGTATTGTAGATATTGTTTTGATGACTGTGTTTTTGTTAATTTTAACGATTTAACTTAAAATAATTTAAGTAACAAAATAATGTTTTTATTTTAGATTTCTAAGTTATTTATTTAGTGTTGAGTAATTATATAATTAATATTTCCATCAAATTAACCTTGTTTGCCCTTTCGTTCCTATAACATCATTATGTGGTATGAATAAATGTATAAAAGAAAGTTATTCTGCATTTGTATCGATATTAGATTGTAGTGAGATAGTGAATGCACTTGTGAATGACAATAAAGCGTCTCAAATTGTATTGAGTTTTGTTTTATTCCCTTGTTCATTAATTCGTGTTTTGTAGATGTAGGCTACATCCTGGAGTTTGATTCTGCTAAGTCAATAAATATGACAATTGGATAACAATCGAATCTCAATAGCAGTTTTAACGTTAGCGGGCATTCGGCCCATCGTATTCCGATGACATTTCATTGTTTTGCCATTTCGTCTCATACTCTATTTATGGTTTCTACATATATGCAGCTAATTCCACGATGTTCCGTGAAGATATAAAGTTTGATAGCTCTTAAAGTTCATCTATGTTCAGGCGTCGTCCATGCCCATGCAACGCGAACACCTCAAAATCTATGAGTGTAACGTTCACATGTAGGTAGATTTGCGAGTTTAGTTATCATTATCACTCCATTTTTCTCACATCATTATCGATCACATAAATTCGAAAATCGCAGCCCTACTTAAATATTTCGTTTCGTGTACACACGAGTTTTGTCGGTACAAGTTTGGCCAACCTAAGGAAAAAGACTGTCAATCTATTTAAGCAAAATATTTTTAATCTGTTCTTACTTCTTAAGCAAGTACGTGCGTGATGTGTTTTGTAATTTTTTGATTTGTCTGCCTATTTGTGTCTTCATTGAGGAAACTGGACTAAATATTACATTGTGTCGATTTAAAGTGCAGTATCAAGAAGATATGTATGTGTGTAATTAACGAATTTGCTTCAAAATGGGAGACGATACTGATATAAAGTCTTTGCCATTGTCGTGCCTTCCATCGAAAACTAGGGAATTGTTATCATGTTTGTTGGATACCCCAAAAATTATCCCAAACGATGGACCCGTGAAGCTGCCCAGGTAATTATATTGTTGTTTTCTTAATGTAGTTGTAATCAGTGAACGTTTTACCAATTAAAATAAAGACAAGACGCCAACCACTTGTTCATAAGTTATTTTTTGTATGCAAACATGAGTAATCAAAATGCAAAGGCTCTATTTTTAACTTAGGTAATACATATTGAAAATGAAAAAAGTTAGGTGTATATCCATTTATTATGTCTCACAGCCAAAGCTGAGGAACAAGTTTTTCTTGTCAACATGTCTGTTTACATAGCAAGATTGTAATTAGGTAACAACTTTGTTATCACATTACCATCTGTTTTCTTAAAACACAATACTTGTGTTGTTTGTAAAAAGTATGATATGGTAATGAGTACCTAGTAACAAAGGTGAAAACTGAAGTGATAAGTGACTCACTGACCTATCAACTGTAATACGTAGCTATGTATGGTACACTGCATAGTTGGTGTAAACAGGGAGCCAACTCGTTTGTACAGTTTCATGCCATCAATTACAGACAATTATGACAAACTGTTTTATTAGTCTGACATATCCCATAGAATACTGCGGTTTTATTACAAGAAATAAGTACAGTTATTTTGTTTCCAATTAAAGACAAATAATAGATGATCAAGTTACAGTTATCTTTTATGTAAATGTTGAATTAAGCATTCTGAAATAGATTTTTACAATAATTTCAAATTAGGTTATTCTCAATATTTCACACTGCATAATTACATAACAGTAGTTATTTCATGGGCTAGAGAGTGGTACAAAGTTCTAAATGGTTTATTTATTGACACAGTTCAATTTTCAACACAAATTGGCTAACCAAGATTAGTTGTCATCCCACAATTACTAAACATAGTAAGTAAATAAATGTAAATTCTCTTTTGCTCAGGGACTGGCGTGGCTTAGCATACCTGGTCAATGTGTCAGCAGAAAAGGCAGAATATATAAAACTCCAACCACAGAAGACTACAGAAATCTTACAAATCTGGCAGAAAGACCACACCGCTACCGTTGGTCAGTTACTGAGCTATTTGGAGCTCTTGGATCGGTACGATGTGTACGACGATCTGTGCGATGATCTCAAGGATTCCATTCAGAGGAGAGAACTTATAGGTAAGTTGTAACTAACTATCTAACAATCTGTAGTCAGTCATATCACACAGACACCCAGATTTAATACCCAATTAAGGTCAGCTTGCAACATGACTCATTGAACCGATTATTAAGGCTACCTTTCTAGACATTCTACTTTTTTATTCAATTTAATTAATATTTTCAGTGATAACAAAAAATTTGTGAGATTCTTCGCTATATTCTAAATAGCTTTGTTAGTAAAAAAAAGGCAAAATTAAGTACCTAACTATCCTAGTTTGTGGCTACTTTGAATGTAAATAGTGTGTGTTATGTAACAATGTTTATTGACAAGACCTTATATTTATTTTTACAGTGAATAGGCAAAATCAAATAGCAATAAACAACAATAACAACGATGACCAGAAAGTGTTCAGCGCCATCACGTACGATGATGCACCGGGCTACGAGCAGCATTACGATGCATTTGTCTTGTACGCCAAGGAGGACAAACATTTTGTTGATGAGCTGATCAATAGAATGACTGCTGCAGGCTTCCAGGTATTTAGGCTTCAAGTTATATTTTGAGGTAAAAATTGCAATAACGTTTAAAATAAACTGGAATGGAAAATTAATAAAGACATGTTACAAACTGAGGGACTTTTTTTGAGTCTTTGCTATTGTAATGATATTCACTAATGTTTTTAAATTTTTAAGTTTCTGCAAAAGAAGTATTTTTTTAAAAGTGAAGGAAAAGTATTGATTTTAATAAACGTCAAGAATACTTTTACACACAGCTGTCAGTAATTGTTTAATGCTCATTTCAAAGAATTACAATAGATAACATTTTTGATGAAAGCATAAATTACTTAGCACTGATTTAAACGAACTTATATTAGGTAGTAATAAGTCAAAGATTAATTTATTTTTATACATTTTAAACCTTATCGTAAATCCGATAGCCGATATTAGGTATAACATCGGAAAGATTAAATAGACGAGGTAAAGGACATGACTAAATTGAAACGCATTGCAAAAGACTTTTTGGCGCTTTTTAAATAATATCTATTCAGGAAAATCTCGCTTTCATCAATCAATTAGGAGTATTATAAGTCCAAAAGTCAGTTTTACTATCTAACACGAGTCAGATTAACCGATATTTAAAACCGAATCTAGAAGATCGATTTTTTGCTACACGGAAGGGAGTTACGTATCTTATAGGGACGTTATCTATATCGATAAGAAGAACCTTAATGCGATTAGCGATAATAGCAGAGGTAAATAATAAATCTGTTTCAAGACTTATGTTGTTTTGTCGTTAGAATGAGAGGATTAATTCGAATGAGCTTAGCAACAAAGCCTAACAACTTTGCAAACGAAGATATTTGTCGATAAGGAAATGTGCAAAATAATTTACTTATTACCTACGTATTTAAATAAAACTAGATTTTTGGGCATATGCATAGTATAGGTATACTAATCGTATCAGCTTGCTTCAATCGATCTGATTATTATTATTAAAATCGAATTAAAATATTTAACACCGGAAATCAATTAAATTTCATAAGGCGCAGTACTTACTGTTTCGCACAATCATTTTCGGTACAAAGTTTTGTTGTAAGTATTGCGATAAGCGCGATACACCTTGGACGGTAAACATTAAAATTAATCATCAAAAGCAATCGTGCTTTAAAATACATATAAAATCTTTGGGCGGCGATAATCTCTTACTCAGACAGGATGGCGATAATCTCTTACTCAGACAGGATGTCGACAAAATCATAATATCCATCCAGCTATAGCTGGAAGGGAGCGCCAAAGTTTTCCTTCTTTTATCGTGGTAATTCTTTTGAACAATCGCGTAGCTCCAAAAGGTTTTAGTCCTTCCAGACTCCCTATTATACCGACGTCTCTATAACCTACCACAAACATGGTAATTAAAACTACTATGTAAATTGAATTTGATGGATTGTAGAGGTCAAGATCCACAAAGGGTTGTAGAGCCAGCGGAAGTAAAAAGTAATGAAAGGTTAAAACTACTGTGTTTTAACTTTTATACGTCTTTCCCCAGCTATGCACGGAAGACAGACTGCAGGCAGGCCACATGACGCCGTACGCGCCGGTCGCGCAGCTGATTTCGGAGCGGTGCAAGCGCATCATACTCGTGTGCTCGCCCGAGTTCCTCAGCAGCCAGGCCAACACATTCTATAGGGATTACGCTCAAGCTGTCAGCATTGGTAAGTGCCATCATTTGTCTACATAAAATAGTAAAGAATAGGGTATAAATGTTCATTATTCTCTTGAGGCTCTCTATAAGATTTATTTAAAATCGTACTAAATTAGTACGATTTTAGTTTCAGATTTCTATACTTGGTTATTTGAGTATCAAAGTTAACATCATGATTTGTAAGAGTGTGTCACATTAAAGAATATAATAATATAGAATAGGTATGTGAAAGTTACCTAATTTTCATTAGTGTGTTGCCATATGTTCACCTGCCAAGAAGTATTTTCACGAATCGGACTCTTACAAAACTATTTATCATTTGCATTACCTATTCCAGAATCGAGTCATCACAAAATAATTCCCATAATGTACCGCGAGTGCCAGCTACCGTCGCACCTGGCGTTCTACCACAAGCTGTACTACAACGAGCTGGAGGACCGCGCGCTGTACGACTTCTGGCTCAAGCTGCGCCAGTCGCTCGAGCTCGCCCGGGCCGCGCCCACGCCTAGGATCGCTAACAGGTATTACTCGACTTATAATTGGGAGTGTGTTTGATATGCTTTCACGATAAAATGGCGCGTTAAGATGTTATTTGGAAGATACGTAGCCTGGAAAGAGATAGGTTACTGTTTATCCGTGTGCGGGATGCGGATGAAGACGTGGGCGAATCTTGTTGTTTCACGAAAAAAAATATATCTCGTAAAAATTGGTAAGGTTTATAGAGACAGGTACCTACTCAGGCGTTTTCATACGGAAATCCGTGGCGAAGTACGAGCTAACTCTCCATAGCTCTGTCTGATATGCCTTCGAAGAACCCATCTTCTTACTTTACCATCAACTTTAACATTAATCTTTCTTATTTCCAGAATGAATGGCAATACAATAGCAACCTCAATGCCCCAAATCAAAATCGTGGAGCTGCCCTCAAGCAAGACTTATAACGAATACCTCGATGACAACCATCTGTTCCTACCGTCTGCGAGCAAAAGCATCTCTATGAACGAACTAGACTCCCTTAACGTACATACTCTCACAGCCGACTGCAACTCTCTAAGCAGTGTCAGCCAGAAGAGTGTCTCCAGTGTCAAAAAGAAGAAAAAACCCAAAATAATCAACTGGTTTCTCAAACATTTGAAGATATCGAAGACAGAAGAAGCGATAATGGTTGCCACATAAACAAAGCTTGGTAAATGCTTAAACTTGAAATACTGCGTCAGCTTCACATTTTAAGAATAGAATTTTGTAATTTATTCTATTCATACGATTTTCAAAAATGCTGAAATGCAATGACTTAAAACGCTAAAAAATCAAAAGCGAAAGGTAACCGTGGTAAAAATGGACGCCCAATAAATAAGCTTGATTGAATTTGTCAAACGTAACATTACTTATTACTTTATAGCTTGTATATGTAACATTGTAATCACGCACTTCACAAAATTCTTTAATACAATATATCTTCAAGTGGCACCATTACAGGTAATCTGCTAGGAATAAAATTGCATAGGTATCTTTCAGATATTTATATCCTAAGAAATTTCAAATTGAGAGCCTTGGTCATCGCTTAAAGTTAAGATAGACTGGCAGTGATAAAAAAAGAAAGAAGTCAACAATAATTAATTAGTTCGCAAAGTTCTCATATTACTCAATCGCTTTTTGCTTTAAAAGTGCCTAGACGTATAATTATAATATCATAAGAGATGTATAATCTATACGAATAAGGAGACATTTTAATATTCTAAACGAAACTTTTTATAATACAAGTTGTTATTATAAGAAAGTTTATTTTTCGAAATTTTATTACGATAAATAGTTATAAGTCAGAGTCGTACCTTGTACGAGTTTTAATTAGTCCTTAAATATAATTGAATTATTGTAATAATTCATATGTTATTGTTACGATTGCTTGTCCGTTAGAGTTTATATACATAATTCTTTCAAAATTGTGATATTTGTTGAATTTGGAATAGGTCTTTAGAAAAAAACATTCACACACTAAAATATAAGTACGTAAAAAAAACAGAAAAGGAACCTAAACAGTGCATTATAGTTATTATAGGCGATAAACATGTAAAAAAAAAACAACATATTTTTGGAAACATTGTAAGCCCAAAAACGTTGTAAACTTCTTCCATTTAAAAGTTGTGATTTTTATAAAACTTATGAAATGAAATAATGATTATTGAATATACACGTGTTGACCTTTTTGTCAATTTTACTATTTTTACTGATAACTGTTTACTTTCAAATTCTCTGTAAACTGTAAATATATTGATTATGATAAGTTACAGTGGTATTTCATTTTGGTACATAATATTTTACACGAATTTCCCCTATTCATGTAAGTAGAAGTAACTGCGAATTAATTATATTTCAGTAAATCTGAAATAGGTATAAAATAAATAAAGACAACATATAAAACATAAATATAGTATATTTATCACGAATTAATAATAACTTTGTATATTCGTACAAGATGGTCGTTTCCACAACTTGCCAACATTATATTATTATCCTCAGTAGGCTTGAAAGTAAGTTTTTTTACAGCCAGATGGTGGGCGGCGCTGAAATAAAGCATACAAAAAATATAATAACAGCAAAAAGGTTTGGGCTCGTCCGGGATTTGAACCCGGGACCTCTCGCACCCTAAGCGAAAATCATACCCCTAGACCAACGAGCCGCTTGTAGTATTGCTCGAAATAGTGAGTTGGTTTACCCACACTTGACGTCACATAGTACATAACATTATGTATTTCAACAATATGTAAAAAAAATACGAAATGTCTTCATCAAAGAAGCCTTAAAGTTCTTAGCATTTACTGGTGAGATACTATACACGACACACTAGAAACTTCTAATTAAAGTAAATACACAGCAAATAAGAATAACCACATACCTATTATCCAATTCCTTTAGTAGACTCCAACCTTCAACTCCAAAGTGGTACATCCGGATTATTCCGGTTTCCAATCCGACGGCCAGTACTAAGCCATCTCCATTATATGGCGCGAATGCTAGTGCCGTGACTGAAATGTTCAGCTCTAGTGGTTTCCCAAGGAGGCCGTAGTCGCCTAGAGATGAGTTTGACGGTCCATTTTCTGACCAGATGCAAATCTGGATGTTGTGAAATAAATTTTAGTGTTATTTTTGTTTGACTGTTGGATATTTTGGCAGTATATGTATAGCACTATTATTTACAATAGGATTGCAAAATTGTGATGTCAATTAAATATGAGGTTTATGTAGCTTTAAATACTCCGATTTTACCAATGTTTACTTTTATGTATTAAGGGAAAAGTGGATAGCCTATATACTCAAGTAAAGTAAGTCACGAGAATTATTTTCACTTTAGCAACAATTTTGTTTTCAAATAATCTTGTATATTTGTAACATATAGCTACAAAACCTCACCTTCCCATCTCTAGAGCCAGTTCCGAAAGCCTTACTATCCCGCGTCCACGCACAGCACCAGATTATCCTCGTATGTACGCCGTTCGTCTTGTCCGTGCTCGCGACCATGTCAAACGAGTTTGAGCCCTGTTGCCTCTGGTATAAGGTCCAGCGTCTGTCGCGGGATACTGTGAGGAGCTGTTGACTGTTTGGCGAAAATGCCAGCTGCGTTACTGTCAGTTGGTGGGAAACTAGCTTTTGTATTTGTTGCCAGTTTGATGTGTCCCTGGAATAATAATGTTTTAAGGATATAAGACCGGTGTCAGATGTTTTTAAAGTAAAAGTTTATTATTTTATTTTAAGTTGGAGGAATAAATGTCTTAAGAATCAATTTCAAGCTGTGTCCAAGACGATGTTGACTTGGTAAAATATTTTGTGAGCGATTACAGAAAACAAGGAGAAAACACGCTGCGCCGACTCCAAATACATATAAGATAAAGACACGAGGATGATGATGCCTCCTGCAAATACTCCCAAATTTACCCAACTGCACCAAAAGGATCTATTTTACAACTCTATACATTTTCTTCTAACATAGGTTATTTTCTAAACTCCCTCACCATATAATAACAGCCGCATGTTCTGCGCTGGTGGCCTATCCGACCTCCTCAACCTGGTTACCCGGGCAACCCAATACCCCTTGGTTAGACTGGTGTCAGACTTACTGGCTTCTGACTACCCGTAACGACTGCCAAGGAAGTTCAATGACAGCCGGGACCTACAGTTTAGCGGGCGTGTTCTGTACATGTATTTCCTTATAATATATGTTCTTACCATATAATAACAGCAGCATGCTCTGCGCTGGTGGCCTTGCATGCGGAGGCGAGCAGGGTGCCGTCAGCGCTGGCGGCCAGCGCAAACACTTCATACCCGTGACCGTACAGCTTCTGTACCTCTGGCCATAGTGTGTTCTGCATTAATGTCTCTTCGGTTGGGGGCTCTGGAATTTAATAAAATTTTGACCAAAAATGTCGTTAAGGGACAGTTCTTTTGGTAGAGGGCAAATAATATAATCAGTTACTAATATTATAAATGCAAAAGTCATTGTCTCACTGTCGAGCTACTAAATAGATTTTTAAATGGAATTCGTTACACATAGCCTGAGACAGAATACGAGCTGTTTTTTATCCGGGTGCGGTAATTAGTTCCCTCAGAACATGGCTAGAACCAAGGAGAACCGCTAGTATTTAACTGTATCCAAAATAATCGTTACATATTATAAGATAGGAACAACATCACTATCATAGAGTGCCTATCTTGTAATAAACTTTCAAAATCTGTTAAAAAATCTTCTACCAGCTTTTTAAAGTTCTCAAGTTCTTACCAATCATATCAACAGGCGTAAAGAAGCCATCGTTATCATCATCAGCGTCCTGTTGGTCGTCGTCTCCTATGAACACCGCCTTGTTTGATAGGCCGAGGGAAGGTACCGCTGCACCTTCGGGTCCTGAAACATTATACATACAGAATATGTAGAAATTATGAAATATTTGCTTCCCTTGCATTATACATCTTTCTCAGGGATAATATATCATTTGAAATAAAAAAAAATATTTTAAGTTTGAAATTGAAAAAAAAAAATAACTGAATAAGTGCAACAGTTCCTAAATGTTCATGCAACTTTGAAAACCATACTACCGACCTTTCACGCGATACTCCATAATAAAAATAACATTATATGGTACTTTCTGAGTGTGTAAAGACGCTATTAACCCTTAACTATCCAGAATGCTTTTGTGACGTAACTGACCAGTAGTGTCCAACAGACACATTCTAAATGTAGGTAAGGTATGACAAAGCAAAAAAAGTTATTTTGAATCAAAAAGACAGTATAATGTATTTCAGTAATATTTTTTTACACTTATTCATTTACAAATATTACAAATAATTATTTTTTTCAGAATTTTCAGAGCTGACATTGCGATTGCATTTATCACAACACTCTTTAGAAGCCCTTGATAATTTCGTAGGGCAAATATAACAACACTTCTTCCTTTGCGCAGCAGGTTCAGATGATTGAGTAGTTTCCCGATTTGACCCTGCCACATTTTGCATGGCACCCGACACCATAAGATTACATAAGTAAATGTAAATAAAAAAACAATCTACCTTCACACTCGAATCAAACAAAATGTTACTGTGTCTGTTGGACACTTATGGGTTGATGAAGTGCTATTTTCGTTTATTAACCAAAAATAATAAACTATTCATGTTACAAATATTTTCATTGCACATTTAGATTCGTAAAACATTGGTGATAAATTAGATAAAAGGCCGATTCATAAAAATAAATATTTTCGTTTTTATGAAAACATAAACGCAAAAATGTGTCCGCAAGACACTTGTGGGTTGTTAAGGGTTAAATACTCCGAAAATGTGTGGGACAAGACAAACAGAAAACCCAATTTTTCTAAAGTACCAAAAACTCACTCACCTCCTTTAGCGCCCTCTATAACCATTCCGGTAATATTCTTGAAGTTATTAACAAAGTTGTGCGGCGCAGTGAACACTCGTATCACCTTCTCTTCGGCGGCTGAAGCGAAACTCGTGCTGTTTATAAGCGCGAGGGAGGATAAGTCGTAGCCGTGGACCTGGGGCCGGGCTATCTCGTGCCATTCCGTGCCTGGGGATAGAAATGGTCATATGAGCCAGGTGTCCGGTATACCACTAAATATTGTAAAACTAAGTCAATTCTGTGCCTGGAGATGGAAGAAGTCATGAGAGAGGTGTAGGTATCAATAAATATAGGAAAATAGTCTTTAGTCGTGCTAGTCTTGTTTGAGATAATTTCAAATACTATTTGCACTAAGAGGGAATACGTTAGGATGTTTTAGGTATATAATTGCTTTCGCCAGCAGATTCACCCGCCTTCCAGCGGAACATTCTCGATAAGTGGACTATTTGAAGGGCAGTGAAAGATTTTTTCAAATCAACTAATTGTCACTGTTAATTGATTTTAGACGTTATTTCAATGCAGCAATGGTGAAAACAGATTGGCATTGCAAAATGCTATTCGACGCGTTATATCTGTCCCATAAAGGTACTTCACCATGTTCTGTATTCCAAGGCGCATGCACCCTGGTGGTCTGATCAGCGGAGACGCTCATGAGGTAGCGTACTTCACGCTCCCACCTCACGTCCTCCACTGCGCTGAAGTGGCCTCCGCACACCACGGCCGGCTTCCATTGACCTGTTTCCTGTATATTAAGACTTAACATTATATACTTAGCATATATTAAATTTTTTAATAGTTATTTGTTGCTTTTTAACCGCGGGCACAACTTTGATCGCGAGCAAGCGAAGGATTCTAAAATTGTGTTTCAAAAATTAAAATACTGAGCTAATCAAAAGAGCACAAGGTGAAAAATCTTTGCACTCGAGTGCAACACGTAACTTTTCATGAGGTGGGCTCATCGAGGAAATTACTAAATGTAAAAAAACTAAATGGCGCGCGCTTGTAACTATCAAATACGAAGTAGCTATTAAAGATTGTTTATTTAAAAACTGAGCTTAAAAATAAAATGAGGTTAAAAATCGATCTAAAGACAATAATAAAAATTACTTAATTAGTTGAATCATTATTTTAAGCAGTGGTTTATTTGTTTAATATGTATTTGTTTAAAAAGTCTTATCAAGATTGTCACAAACGGAACATCACACACCATGTTCTAAATTCAAATCACTTTGCCGCTCTACAGGGAAGTGCAAAACTAGTCTTTCCATGATGGTGGGGTGAAAATAAAATTGTTACTTTTGTGGAGATAAATAAATAAACTTTTGATAAATGTGTCACATGTGCAGTTAAAACGAGGTAAGGTTCAATATTCTGTGCATGTTGTAGTGTTGTTTTTTCAAATTGCAGTTCAGATTGGCAATTTTCGTAAAGGTACAAAATATTGCATCCGTTACTTCTATTTTTATACTGTTGTACATAGTACATTCCAGTTCGAATTTTGAAGAAAGTTTGTAATAGGACTGAGACAGTGCAGCAAAACACATACCTTACAAAGATTCCAAATGTGGAAGGACCCATTGTATCCATGTCCCAAGAACGACTTGCCATCAGGTCCAAACCTGCTTCCATAGAAACCTAGCCCATTCCCCCCCACTTCCCCCACTCTCACACGTTCCACCCAGGCACCTTCACCCTCTCCTTTCTCTGATGATGACTCAGGCTCCCAGATGATGACTGTCTTGTCAAGTGATGATGACAGAAGACGGTAGATCGGCTTTTTGTTTGTTTCTGGGTCAAAATTACACAAACTTTTAAGTACAAAACACACATTGTATTTTAATTTGATGCTACCTATCTTACTATAATTATAGTAAAATTGACTTTACTGAAAGCTAAAATGGTTCAATCAATTGAGATTTATCTTTTAGCTAAGTTGTTCCCAGGAGACTCAGATAGGCTACTTTTTATCCAGGAGTGGGGTAGCATTGAAAATATTTTATGAGAATTACGTATGCACTCAAATGCATCTTACCTCCAATTCCTGGTGGCTGCCACTGCACCCCATACACCCACCCCTCATGGCCAGCGAGCACCGCTTCCAACTTCACAGACCAGTTCTCTCCGTAAGCTGAGAACAGTTTCTCTTCCACCTTAATACCTCTGGAGACTGGCTGTTGTACGTGCTTCTCAATGCGCCATAGACGGATGTATGTGTCTTGGGACGCAGATGCCAGCAGTATTGTTGAGTTGTCTGTGGAATCAGCAAGAATTGACAGTTTAAATAATGAAGTTCATGTACATATACTAATGAATTCACTAAAAAATATTTGTTGTCTGAAATGCTCTGCCTCTCAATTTTCTTAACAACTTTGGTACAACAGAATATTACTTTCCATACCTTAAATATTTAACAATGGTTTAGGTTTTTGAAAATTGTATTGATTGAGGCTTGAGTAATTTTTACAATTATAATAAAAAAATTCACTTCTCAACTTACCAACATCCTGAACATCCAACCCTCGTACCCAATCCTCATGACCTACCAATGTGTGTACCTTGTGGTACTCGTCACCTACATAAACATGTATCTTATGATCGTCCAGAGCACAGAACAGTATGGGCTTGTGCGATGTTGGTAGAATGTGCGAGTGGAGTGTCAGGCAGAGACCAGAGTTCAGGTTTATTACTTGTTTGAGGACAGTCACATCTGGAATTGAAAATGATTATTGGTAATGTACCATCCATTGTTTTTAAATGGGGGTTAAAATTTTAATTTGTTAAACATTTCAGTATTTAAAAAATCAAGAACTTTTTATATACAAGCTTAATATATTTGGAAAGTTTTCCATTTCTTACCATCTTTTCTTTCCCAAACTCGTACAGTAGAATCGATAGATCCAGTATAAACTAGCAGCGTATCCTCATTATAGACACCATGGATACAAGTAACCCCATCCGTATGTCCTGAAAGACTGTTGGTGACTTTCCACATGCCGTCTACCAAGCTCCATATAGCTGCAGTCTTGTCAGCAGAACCAGATATCAGTTCAGTGCAGGTACCGTCTGGTTTGCAGAGCCATTTTACTGTGTTCACTTGGGAGCGATGGTGGCTCAGCACAGTTAGAGGGTCTTTGCCTCTGAGATTCTGAAATAGAGTGGAATATTAGGTAATTTGTTGTAAACATTCGTTTGTTTGGTAGGGCTGGTCCACAAGTTTAAAGTCGCTCAGCGGGCTATAGAAAGAGCTATACTCGGCATTTCTCTGAGGGATCGCATCAGAAATGAGGTAATCCAAGAACCAAGGTCATCGACATAGCCCACTGAATCAGCAAGCTGAAGTAGCAGTGGGCTGGCCATATTAGCCGAAGAACCGATAACCGTTGGGGTAAACGAGTTCTAGAGTGGAGACCACGCCTCGGCAAACGTAGTGTAGGACGTCCTCAGGCACGGTGGAGTGATGACTTGCGCAAGACAGCTGGCAGGAGCTGGATGCGAGAAGCCGAAAATCGATCTTAGTGGCGTGTACTTGGAGAGGCCTATGTCCAGCAGTGGACTATGTGCGATAGGTTGATGATGATTCGTTCGTTCGTAACTTCAGCCCGCGGTTTTACCCGCGTCTTGCGAGGGAACTGCTTATAGTACGATAGAGTAGATAAACAGTAGCCTATATGTTATTCTGATAAAAGTATCATTTTACTACCAAGTTATATTAAAATCTATTCAGTAGTTTTTGCGCGAAAAAGTAACAAACATACATCCTGGTACTAACCAGCAAACTCCCACGTTTAAAATATTTAGTAAGATTGTTTCTGGTTTATTAAGTTACATGAGTTAAAGTTGTTAAATGATTAGATCAAGCATATAATACAAAAGTTATAAAAACATATAAATCTTTAAAAACCTCACCGTATCGTAAACAACAACAGAGTTGGAAGCACCAAAACAAATGAGTCCTTGTTCATTCCAGTCGATAATTTCTGGCGTACGGTTACACGCCACGGATGTGTATACTTGTTCCACACTTACTTTCATTGTTTAATCATATATTGTATAATATAAACATTAAAAAATCTATGAAACTCTCTCAAATGCCAGTTTTGAGGTTATAATAAACATATGGTTGACACTTGCTTGAATTTGACGTTTTATGTTTTCGTGCAATCAGTATTTTGTTTAGCATTTGCATTCTGCGGTGTTTTAATTTTTCGTCGTCGTTAGATTGCCTATTTATTTGTGCTGATGTAAAATTGTAATCATACGAACAATACAATAAAGTAAAATTGTGCCAGTGTAGCGACATTCCTTAGTATTATTTTGGAACGCATCGTTATTTTCGGCGGTAAAACTGACAGAAGACTGGTCTGAACCTGAAGGTTGTGTTGTTGTGATGAAAACGTGAATCTCTGGGATATTTTAAAGTACATAGTCTTAAATAAGCTACAAAAATGCCTGAAGTAATGATATGCGGCATACCAGTCACATTTCCATTTGAACCATATGAAGTTCAAAAAGCCTACATGGAAAGAGTAATTGAGAGCCTTCAAAACAATACTAATGCCTTATTAGAATCTCCCACAGGAACCGGTAAGACTTTAAGCTTATTGTGTTCTTCATTAGCTTGGTTACTAGTTAAAAAGGCACAGTTACAGATGAATGCACAAGTCGGCAACTTTTCCGAGCATAGCACTTTCAGTGGGGCGCTAAAAGATACTCTAAAATCTGGAGCTGGTAAATCAAAGGATAGCGCGTCGTGGGGTATGCCAAAAATAATTTATTCATCAAGAACACACTCGCAATTGACACAGGCTATGCAAGAACTGAAGAGGTCCAGCTACAAACATGTTAAAGCCACTGTTTTAGGCTCAAGAGACCAAATGTGCATTCACCCAGAGGTTTCCAAGGAGACAAATAACATGAACAAAGTCCACATGTGCCAGTTGAAAGTAAAATCAAGAACCTGCCACTTTTACAATAATGTTGAATCAAAGAAAGAAGACAGGGCTGTGAGAGGTGATGAAATATTAGACATAGAAGACTTAGTAACTGTGGGAAAGAAACTTAAGTGCTGTCCATATTATTTATCAAAGGAACTTAAACAGGATGCTGATATTATTTTTATGCCTTACAACTACATTCTAGATCCAAAATCAAGGAAAGCAAATGGAGTAGAGCTCCTGAATAATATTATTATATTAGATGAAGCACATAATGTTGAGAAGATGTGTGAAGAGTCTGCATCTCTGCAGATTCGCACAACAGATGTTGCTTTGTGTATAGATGAGATCACACATGTCATGAGATCATTTGGTGAGACAGCAGGGAATGAAGATCAAATGGACATGACTGTGGACAGTCAGCCCAAAGATTTTACATGTGAAGATTTGTGTGTGCTAAAAGAAATTATGCTGGCATTAGAAAAAGCTATTGATGAGATTTCTGTGGGAAATGAGGGGAGTACTTTCCCAGGTGGTTACATATTTGAGTTGCTTGCCAAAGCAGAGATAAGAGATCATAATCAAATGGCAGTAATAACTATGATTGAGAATCTCATACAATACTTATCAACAGCAAGTGCTTCACCTTTCCAGCGCAAAGGAGTTGGTTTGCAGAAAATAGTGGATTTACTAAATGTTGTATTTAGTGGAACTACTCATGCATATAAGGAGAGAGTCAAAATGTGTTACAAGGTGCATGTGCAAGTTGAGGATAAGAAGAATAAGAAAACTGATAGTTGGGGTGCTCTTAAAACTACCAACACTAAAGCTGCCGAAAGAGTTTTGAGCTACTGGTGCTTCAGTCCAGGCTTTGGCATGAAACAGCTAGTAGAACAGAATGTGAGAAGTATAATATTAACTAGTGGAACACTAGCTCCACTCAAACCTTTAACATCTGAACTGGGCATTCCAATAGGAGTTCAACTAGAAAACCCCCACATAGTAAAATCAAACCAAATATGTGTTAAAATAATGAGCCAAGGCCCTGATGGTGTCCAGCTAAATTCAAATTATCAGAACAGAGACAATCCTAAATACATTTCATCTTTAGGTAGAACTATTCTTAGCTTCTGCCGTGTGGTTCCAGATGGTCTGTTGGTATTTTTCCCATCATACCCTATCATGACCAAGTGTCAAGAAATGTGGCAAAATGAAGGAATCTGGTCAAGTATAAATAATATAAAACCAATATTTGTTGAGCCTCAGCGTAAAGATACTTTCAATGCTATAATAAGTGATTACTATAGTAAAATAAGTGATCCCAGTACAAGAGGAGCATGCTTTATGGCTGTGTGTAGAGGAAAAGTTTCTGAAGGCTTAGACTTTGCTGATATGAATGGCAGAGCTGTAATCATAACAGGATTACCATTTCCACCTTTAAAAGATCCTAGAATTATTTTGAAGAAGAAATACTTGGAAGAACTTAGAACTAAAGATAAGCAATTTTTATCAGGTGATGAATGGTATTCTTTGGAAGCAACAAGGGCTGTTAACCAGGCTATTGGCAGAGTTATAAGACATCAAAATGATTATGGGGCAATTCTACTTTGTGACAGTAGGTTCAACAGTCCTAAATTGAAAAACCAACTATCTGCATGGTTGAGAGATCATATAAATGTATCAAACAAGTTTGGAGAAACAGTAGGTGAAATATGTAGGTTTTTCAAAAATGCTGAAGCTACTTTACCAGCTCCAAGATTAAAACCGTTGCTTCCAAATGAGTCTGCATTTTCAGATAAAGATTCTGGTCCAATTCATGTTAGTGGTGTTGCATTTCCAATAACTACTACTAGAGCTGTCTCAAAGTCTTCTGCTAAAAAGTCAGTTAGCCAATATCCAAATTCAAATGAGGTGTATGCAGATTTTTCTATGGACTTTTACAAAAATGCAAAAGCTTCTGCCTATGTCAATGAATTCAAGCCAAATACAACCAAGGATCTCTTTAGTGCTATAGATCAAAATGATAGTCAACAGACTTTAAGTCAGTCTTTAGTTACCATCCATAAGAGACCTGCAGATGTCAGTATAGCTAATAATATAGTCAAAAAGAAGAAGTTAAAGATCAAACCTTTTGGATTTGAAGAGAATTTGAATGGTGAGAAAACTGAAGTACAAACAAAGCCAGTTGAAAAGGTTCCTCCAGAATCTTTAATAGACTTTGTGAAAGAAATAAAAGTGCTCTTACAAGCTGAACAGTATAAGGAGTTCCAATTATCCATTTCAGCTTACAAGAAAAGTGGTGATTATGAAGCATTTTTGAAAATTCTATGCAATTTATTTAGAAATAGTAAAATGTTGTATTTATTCAAAGGTATGAAGAGGTTTCTGAAAGAGGAGCATAAGGCAACCTTTCAAGAATATTGTGATAATGTTAATTTAGATAGCTAATAATAATGTAAGACGTTATAATTTATTTAATGACATAGATTTTAATAAAATGTAACTTATTTTTAATAACTGTTCTAAATATGTTCTTATTTGTGATAGAATCAATAAAAATAACTATATAAATAAATTCTATTCTTTATTACCTATTTTAAAATAATCAACTAGTACACATTTTTGGGGGCTTCATTGATCTTACTGGCGATCTCAACAGAGTTTATTCTCAAAACAGTTTGTGGTGCCCGCTGGAAGTTGATTCTCATGAACTGCTTCCTCCTCTTCTTTTTGAAATGTGTTCTTGTGTGGGACAGGCCTTTGGAAATGACAGTGGCCGTCACGTTAACCAGTCCTGGTTGTACTATAGGCCGGCCAATTAGAGAAAAGTCTTTGGTACCAGCTAATAGAACCTTGTCGAGTTTTATCCTATCTCCAATAGTAGGAGGCCAGAAGCCTTCTACAACTACCAGGTCTCCATCAGTTACACGCCACTGTTTACCCAGTAAGTGAACAATAGCGAAGTTTCTTGATGCATTGCTTTTGATGAGGTTATTGCACTCTGCGATCACGTCCTTTGTCGTTTCTGGGACCGTTTTGGACTCTACAGGAGCCAGAGTAGTTGCAAGTCTTGATAGGATACCCGCTGAAAGTTAAAAATTGTTTATGTAATTACAGAACACTCTTATTAGGTACTCAAATTTTAATATGTACACAATAATGCGCAAGTTACCTTGTCCTGCATTGAATACATTGGCGAGTCTTTGCAAGCCCGCTCTGAACAGGGCCATTATTGTCTGATATTAGTATTTCTTTGTAGAGTTAGCTCTTATTTTGAATCTTAACAAAACATTTCCTCATAACCTAAAAATGTACGCAGCGCAACCACAGATGAAAAATATTTTGAGTGACTTGACTGTCATCCTGACATCTTAATTTACGTTCGGAAAATTAATCTTTTCTGCATTTGTTTTTTTTTTATAAATAAAAAGAAGCAGCCTGTAGGAATCATGGAATAATGATGGAACTCAACCAAATCAGTTAAAGTGATTCATAACGAGGAGCCTAATTTAATTAGAATTTTTTGGGTCCAGACTCCGGATAAAGATGGCGTAAGCGATTAGTACCTTACGTACACAAAGTGGGGTCTGTCTTACATTGTCCGAAATGTGAACGAGAATCGGAAGATGGCAGTTTTTAGAATGAATTATAAAACTATTTAATCTTCTTTCAAAAACTATTTGAATGGGTAATGGTTATGTTCAATAGCTGGACGAAAAAAGCAATAGGACGGAAATGCATAAGTTCTAGAAAAATTTCGGTGTCAAACAAAATCAGCCCTTCCCGGCCCATTTATACCTCTATTTAAAATGGAACGCGGTTTTGACTTTGAACATCCATGGAGCGTACTACCCACTCTCCGATACTTCCAATAGTTGGTCGCGTGGTCTTGTACCTTCTTCATAGTTTCAGATAAACCGGACCCATGGCCACATTATAATTCGATAAGACGGAAACATTGTTATTCGATATGCCGCAATTCTATATGTTCGAATCTCATCGAACCGTTGAGTAATCATCGAATCCATAATCATCAAATATACTGGAAATTCTCCAATTAGATTTTTTCAATTCAACTTCTGTTTGCCGTCTTTTTCATATAAAAATCTCCGGCTTTTCCTGTAAAAATAACTTAGAATATTTTGGTGTACCTGATATGTATTTATCATTCTTGTGCGAATTTCACGGAGCAAAAAATATTGGGTACCTATGCTATGCGAATTGTGAGTAGGTACGTTGGGATTTGGAAAAGAAAAAGAGGGTTTGGGTTTAACGTACATACGTGATCATTAAATACCGAAAAAAGTAATCTGCATTCAGTACGTGAGCGGAGCGCAGAAGTGTATTGAAGCTGTCAGGGCAAAGTTCGCGGTAATGCGCCCAATGACATCCACGGCTTACGTTGATCCTTCAGCAGAACGCTTTATTTATTATTCTAGGTCCAAACTTTCTGCAGCCGTCTTCTGACGGATTACGCCGAGGTCTCAGTAAATTCACGTCAGTCACATAAAAAAATCCAGCTCTGTCCGTACCTACGAGTTACTTGATACTTCAGTCCTTCGTTCGTACTGTTCCGACGCGGTTCGGGAGGCTTCGGCGGCGTCTGGGGCGCGTTGTCATGGCAACGGGCGGGCACGCGGCGCTCTCGGCACAGCGGCCGCAGCCGAAAATAAACACGAGAGCGACGCCTCGCGGACTTGTTGTGGAGCAAGGGGACACGCCACTAGGGCGCTACGGGGGTGTGCGTCGGGTGACGTATGTAATTATCGTTTCAGGTTTCACCGGAGACGTATTGGATTATTCCAATGGGCTTTTATGTCCCCTATGGTTTGTATTTTAGATTTTGGAAGATATAGGTACGTTCTACTACAGGTTTTCAGAATAAGGCGTGGGGTTGCAAAGTTCGCTAGCGGACGAAGGTGGTTAAATAGGGATCGCGGGATTGTTTGCATTACGTCGACGGAATCAGTTAGAAGCGAGTTCTAACGCGGGATTTTCCAAGAAGCGTACAAAGTTGCCGGGGAAGGCTCGGCCGTTCCCGCACGCTCTCGGTCGCGGCCTGGGGCGGGGGTGTGCGAGGCTCGGGCGGCGCGGAGAGGCCGGTGCGCGCGCACGGCTCTCGCGTCAGTCGCTGGGCGGCGCGCGGCCGGCTCGCGGTCGATAGCTGCACGCTGGCACGGGCACGGCCATGTTGCGCGACGCGTGCACGCGCGAGCGGCCTCCACGCGCTGCCGAGTGAGTGAAGTGTTGTGGTGTGGACACCGGCCCCTTCCCCGCGCCGCCACGCGCGGCAGCGCCGCCTCGAGCTTTCGGTCAGTATCAAAGGCCAGTGATAGTGAGTGTGCGGCCCCGCCGAGCCGGCCAGCGGCCCAGCACCCAGCACCACCTGCGGCAGGCGCCAGGCATGCGCTGCCGACGCCTCATTGAAAACAGATCGTTTACACGGTGCGATTCGATTCGTGAATATTTACGGGTGAATGCGTGTGACGTTTAGGTACGGTGTACACACGTCCTCAATTTGAGCTGGGTTTCGTGACCCTTATACCTATGATATACATAATACAGACCGAGATAGGATTGTAAGGTTAGGATTGTGCGCCCTGATTACGCGCGAAGAAATCCAATAACGTGTAGGGGTGCAATATAAATGTGTAACACCAGGTGTGTGCTCAACAATATAGAGCAAATAGTTTTTAATTAATTTCGAGATAACATCTTGAATTAAAGGCGATATTAGTAAAGTTTGTCCGAAACTAGAAGCGCCGGGAGAGCGTGGGGAGCCTGATATCTTCATTTACATTTATAGGTACGGTGAACTACGCAAGGTATAGGTATGTAGCCCTTCGTAGCCTTTTGTAGCAGTTCGTAGCGCGGCGTAGCACCGTAGCACTGTAGATGGAGTTAATGTTCGTCGTAGCTGAATTAAAGCTGTCGGTAACATGACTGGCATTAGCCCGATTACAAGGGAAACTAAAATGGAAATGTTGGTTATACCGGTAATCACGTGGACTTTTTACTAGATAGGTATCGCAGAAAAAAATATTTTTACTACCCAGTATCCAATGAATAATTGAGGAATACCTTCAGTTTTCTTGATATTCCTTAAATCCTTCAATTGTTCTTTAGACGTTGTTATACTAAATAGGTAGATGATGCCAGATTGAGATGTAGGATCTAGTACAGCACTTTTGCACCAATAACATTTAATTCGAATGGGTTTAAGTCAACTTCAAAACGTGTGCCGATTTAATGTGACCTAATTACATTGAGCGCATTTTTTGTATCAAAAATTATGATTGCTTATGTACTAAACCCCAAGGATAAGTAGTACTGTAGTCCATCACATTATATTTACACACAGTCTTTCCATGTCATGAGGTTTCCCTAAAAACCTTCATCAGTTTTATGTCTAATCAGTAGGTAAAGCAATCATCAAATACTTTCACATTTATTTTATTAAACTTATACGTAAAATGAAGAAGGTTTCCAAAATCTTCTAAATGATTAGTTGATGAGTTTGAGAAGGTTGTATGCGTAAACAGGACGACATTATCGGAAGCCACGTGACGAGGGACCAATCAATCGCTATAAATAGAAGTACCAATCAAAAGCCTTCATCTTTCATACGTATAGACTGGGAGACTTTCCATTTTATAAAAGATTCTGTTTTTTTTTTTAATTCACTAATATACAGTTACAAAGATGGCCTATTTATTACAATTGGTTAAAAGTAAAAATAATAAATCTCAGTGATACACGCACATACACAGTTTTTAGATACACAGTTTATCTTAAAAAACTGAACAAGTATTAGAATCCATAATTTTCGTGCATAAATAACGAAGACTGCTTCAAAAAGACTCTAAAGGCAAACGTATGAACTAGCATATGAGAGAAAAAAATATCATTTTGACATTACGCATGAGTATTTCTCGTAGCACGCTACGTGTTATTGCCGACTACGGTGCTACGAAACGCTACGACACGCTACGAAATATTAGCTACGGGGGCGAGCGTTATTCGAAATAAATATTATTAGTACTCGCCGGGGATTTAGAGTTGTCATACGTTAAGGATTTATTTCTGAAAGTAGTAAAATATACTCTAGAGGAAGAAATAAATCTTCCTCTGTGGTATCTTTTAAGCAAATGACAACTTAACGATATTACTGTACTATCAAAATTATTTGAAAAGATTAAACCGTATATCGCTATCGTCTATAGCCTGAATGTCGGTCGAGGATTTTTATTTATTCATCAGTTTTATACAGAGAATGGAAACTAAAACGAATTCATGCTAAATGTATCTATACTAATATTATAAAGCTGAAGAGTTTGTTTGTTTGTTTGGACGCGCTAATCTCAGGAACTACTGGTCCGATTTGAACAATTCTTTCGGTGTTAGATAGCCCATTTATCGAGGAAGGCTATAGGCAGAAGCTAGTTTGTCATAAATTGTATGATTAGGAATGAAAAGGTATTTTTTTAACTAACCAATCCGTGCGAGACTTCTGCGAATGAATTTGTACTGGAAGTGAATAAATAAACCGGCCAAGTGCGAGTCGGACTCGCGCACCGAGGGTTCCGTACAAATGATAGTTAAAAAGTGAGTTTCGCGCCAACCGTTCAGTTTAGAACAATCATAGTTATGGTAATTTCGTGAGAGTCAAAATAGTTAATATTTTTTATTTTATAATATAACTAAAATAGTAGGCCAGTACCTTGTAAAAGTTATTTTATTGAAGTTATTTATATACAACATTTTATAGTCATCATTCAGAAATCTGATTGAAAATAACTAATTATGTCTTAAAGGTCATGGGGCATATCTGACCCGCTTTGTAAAAAGTGGCGGACATGAACCAAAGTAGTTTTAAATCGTGGAGAATGGTATGACGTTTCTTTGAATATAAATATTTTATTAAAATTCCATGGAGACGAATGTCCAGGATCGTTTGAAAAATATAAAAGACAAGCAGTTTCAGAGGATTGTACAGGTTGCAATGCTAGTTTTTATTGTTAAAGACATTTCATAAAGAAGGAAGGTGCCAATCCGGATGACCAGGATCTGATGAGGATCTGGACACCCTGAGAAATCGAGGGCAACTCTTGAATATTGTAGGCACGCATCGAGTCATAACCAGACATGTGAGTGTATTTTTGAGGGTACTGGTAAACAGTGAAGGTTTGGAGCTGATTTGATTATGGAGACTACAGAGAGTCAAGGGAACTCCCGAACGGTATGTTGCAACTACCACGTGTTTGGGCTTATTTTATTCGTATTGGCGAAGACTTTCCACAAAGATAGGTTTGACTGCCATTGTGGGATCGACAGCTAAGATCAGATATAGTTATGGGAACTCCTTTACAATTTATAACGTAACCTTGTGTTGGAGCTTATTTTATTTTAGGTGATGAGAATTCACTACTAACTTGGGTTAAAGCAGCCATTGCAGGAATGGGATCTTTTATTTTTGAGGGATTAATCACCTAAAGAGCCCCAGTTTCAGGTTTTTTTCGAAACCGCCTGACGACTTGTAGCTGTCGAATTGTAACAACGACTTCTAGAGAGTAGGATTCGGGGCTGCTGGCTTTACGTTTCTAGAGCCTTGACAAAAGTGTAATTCTGTCCCTTTCTTTGTTTTATAAAGTCGGCATTATTTTATTTTGTAGCATTTTACAAACAAATCCAACTTCAAACATATAAAAAAGCAACAAGAAAACAAAAGCAAGAAAGAAATTAAAAAGATATTAGGTGCATCGGTCTAGAAGTCGGTGTCTAGAGGATGCATCTATATTTATTTAACCACCGAGATCTAGACCGATGCATATAAACAGTTTTCTTGTTGTTTTAGAAGTTGTTTTTTTTTTTTTGTAAAAAGTTTTTTTTTTTTATATAATTTTGCGGGAAATATGGTGTTACATTAGATCTTATTATGTGTAAGTTTGTGTACAGAAACATATTTCACCCTTATTACGGGTATGCAAAATACAAATACTTAAAACTAATCGAAAGCTAATATTTAAAACTAAAACAATATATTTAAAATAAGTTAAATTAAAATAGCAACTCTTAAATTACGATAACAAAAGAAGAATATGAACAGTACGGCGTTTAGTGGGCACCAAAACGACATTTACTTTTACTTTTGTTGAGGAACTCTTTAACACTATAAAAACTCTCTTGAATTAGCCACTTTCGTAGGGCTCTACAGAATTTGCTGTACGGCAAGTCAGTCAGTTTTATTTTAACTTTTGTGAAAAGTTCTCGTCAATACGAATAATATAAGCCCAAACACGACGTAACTAAAACATACTGTTGAGGAGTTCTCTCGACTTTCTCACGTCTCCATCATCAGATAAGCTCTAAACCTTCACTGTTTGATAGTATCACCAGACATACATCTGAGAATCAAGTTTTAATCCTATGCATGCCTACAATTTCTGATAGTTGCCCTCGATTTCTCAGGATTTCCATCATCAGATCCTGACCTGATGACAATGGAAATAAACGGCGAGTATACTGTTTCACTACAAAGAAATGATTTCTCAAATCCGTCAAACTTGGTCGTTTAAATTCCCCATTGAAATGAGGAAAATATTTGATGTTTACACCTGATTTTCTCAAGATTCCCATGGTTCACATTGATGCGACTAATGCCATAGTAAATCAGAGCCTTTATCATTATACTGTGCTATATTTCGTTCGTATCCGCCGTGGGTATGGTTTTCATACTAAGATGCCCAATGACCTTTGAATGATTTAAAATTTTTCACAGTTTAGAGGCCATTATATTTAAGAAGTGTTTGATATGAATTTCACTTTTTATTCAAAACTTTAATATCTCTACGCGTTCATGTGAAAAAGGGTAGGTAGTAAGTTTATAATTATTAAAAAAATATTTTATGTCATGTAAGCAAAAATAATATTTTAATATTTTATGTAACTTCAAATTTATCATTTTCGCAATTTTTCCTTTATCTGTACTATATAACGTTGCTTCGTGCCGAATTTTAAGATTCTGAGTTCACGGGAAGTACCTTGTAGGTTTTGATTCCCTAGCGTGTGACGGAAATTCGTCTAAGGTGTCGGTAAAACTGCTGTATCTTTTGATCGCGTTAACTTAGAAGTTTGATTTTTTCATTGCTTAAAGGGACAATAGACCTAGGTATTTGGTATAAATTTCAATTTGGTACCTTTATTCGTTCGTGAGAAATAAGGTAGTAAGTTTCATTTTATTAAAATATTTTTATTATATTATATAACAAAAAAAATGAGATTTTCGCAATTTTTCCTATATTTGCATTATATAACAATGCTTCATGCCAAATTTCAAGATTCTGAGTTTACGGGAAGTACCCTGTAGGTTTTGATTCCTTTGCGAGTGTCGAGAATTTGTTGAAAATATCGACATAATCGGTTGTATCTTTTGATTGGCTTGGCTTAGAAGCTTGATATTTTCACAGCCTAAAGGGACAATAGACCCGAATATTTCATGTGAATTTCAGCTTGATACGTCCACGCGTTCTTAAGATAAAGGGTCTTGACAGACAGACAGACAGACAGACAGACAGACAGACAGACAGACAGACAGACAGACAGACAGACGGACAACAAAGTGATCCTATAAGGGTTCCGTTTTTTCCTTTCGAGGTACGGAACCCTAAAAATATGTTAAAACGTTAATAAAAAGCTAGGGCAAAAATCAAGAAATATCAATTTTTTATCCATCCATTCAGTATATGGAACACAAACATTTTCATACTTTAGGAAAAAGGCACACTGTGGTATCACGTTGGGTTTGCTGTTAGAAAAATCATAGTAGTGGCTTTTCTTAATTCTAAAATCTGTACCCTATCATTACGATATGACATAAACTCTGCGTGCAAGTTAGTTCATCACCAGTTCTTCTTTCCAACCAAAACACTGGAAGGTAGTGAAAGGGGGGCGTTTTTCGGATGCTTTTCTTTGCAAATATTGACGCGAAAAAGTGCTTAAGTAAAAGCCTACTTTCAATAAATGATTTTGACTCTCGACTCTCAAAAACATTCAACGAGCATACTTCAATAAAAAAAGTCATTTACTCTCATAAGTTTCCAACATTCGCTTCTTCCAATCACATACTTAACTCGGCATCTTGTATCAGTACGAAGGCATGCAAATAACCGACACATTGACACGGAATGGTTTACATAAACCATATTCCCGACACCGCACTATAAACGCGAGTGAGTTGTAAAACCTCCATCCCTCACAGCCCGTGATTTATTGAGCGATAATTTGTGTATTGAGCGATTATTTTTTGGATCCAACGATATTTTTGTATTCACGAAATAGCGGTAATTTGCCGTAATTTGTTTGATGTCTCATTTAAAATTTTATTGGTGATGAATATTTTTTGAGAGGGATCTGTCTGATATAGTTTCATCATTTAATTCTGCTGGTCTCATCTGCATGTAATTCGATGATTGATAGATGTGTGCGGTTTAAATGCACCTCTTTT
Source organism: Helicoverpa zea (assembly GCF_022581195.2). NCBI lineage: Eukaryota > Metazoa > Arthropoda > Insecta > Lepidoptera > Noctuidae > Helicoverpa > Helicoverpa zea. The sequence continues at coordinate 693,320 of NC_061457.1, forward strand.
TATAAGGCAAAATATAAGTATACCAATATTATTATTATTTTGCGATAATTTTGAAATCTGAAATGGAACTTTGATTCACAGTTCTACATTTCCTTTTCTGAATTCTTAGTATTAGTACAAAATATGTATGATACTTTTTAATCAAAAATGTTTTACATTAGGTTTCTATTTACATTGAATCATATATTAAAGGTTCATCAACAACTAAACCCTGTGACTATGTTTCATGATTTTCGTTTAAATGCGTTATTCCGGAATAATTTGTGATAATAATCAAATATAACGTGATCAACAAATTGTTCCGCAGAACAATGTAAATCATCCATCGGAAGGATCCATTAGTTAAATTGTTTTACGGATCAATTTATACGTGGTGTTTAGTGTTAGAGTATTTCAGTTCAATAGGCATATTATTAATTTATTTATGGAATAAATAGTGAAACATATGTACGTCAAACCTATAGAAAGATAGAAAAGGTGTCCATGGAATTTTTTGACGTTTTTTTTCCATGAGACTGACTTTTATACTCAATGGAACTATTTACATTGGTCTATTTGTCTATTCATCTATCTAATAGGAATCTTTAACTTTGAAAAATAATTGAGTAAAATGAATGGTAATGTCATGTTTGGTTCTGTATCGTTCTTTACGTGGCATAAATATCTCAAAATATGATATCACTATGTTTAACTCTTGTTTTTACATCTAGATTGCACGGGATTTCCTATGCTTTTACTAGCACCACGTAGCCTTAAACTCTTGAGCAGAAAGCTAACCGATACGATTACATTTTTACAGTCAAACCGTTTGATAGATATTATCACAGTATAATCCATGATATCTAGGGTAGGGTTTAATATATTTTTTATCTAGGTTTCTGAACTACATATATTCCCCCATGACTCGAGCAATAACATAAGGAACTAGGAATATCACAAACATGTATTATTGTATAGCACAGCACTCGGCCCGTGGCGAATCGATGCCAATTCCTTGCCAAGCGAAGCAGATATTCTTCGCTGACCATTCAGATCTGCTCACTTCGGACGGGTTATTCCCGCTCGGTAACACTCTTTCGTGAACACTGTTGACGATCGGGAAAAAAAAGATTCGTTCGTTCGCAGTATCCATGAATGCTGGTTTTATTTTTAAAATATGGAAATAAAATGTCATGGATTTTTTAAATGTTTTAAAGGATTATGTTAGATCTTTTAAAAGACAATTAACTAGAAAATAAAAGTGGCCTTATCATGTGCATAATAACCATTTTATACTAAAATAATAAGTAGCGTTCGTCAACACTGTGAACGAACGAGACTTTTTTTTCCCGATCGTCAACAGTGTTGATGAAAGGGTGTTACCGAGCGGGAATAACCCCTTAGGACACGCTTCGAGTGAAACGCCTCGTTTATGTAGTAAGGGATAAGGTGTTATGTAGTGTGTATTTGAGAATTCGAGCAGTTTGCCTGCCGTATTTTTTTAATAGCACCAATAAATAACTTGTACTTACATACCGAATGGTACATGAAATAATTCTAGATATTCTTTTGTTCTGTTAGTAAAATAAAAAAAATAAATAAAAATAATTTATTGTCTCAAATAGTTTTTTACAAAAATGAATGAAGCCCTGAACCCCACACTACGATTCCCTGTGTTGTGGGGTCCAGTCTATTTCAATCCGTGACCATAAGGTGAGTAGTCTTATCATTGTATCTGTACTATAGGTCAATAGATCATTAGGTTAAGCAATGTTTGGTGTGGTTGATCCTTGGATGGCTGACTATCAATGTCATAATGAGTTCGGCCGTGTTTCGGAAGGCATGTTAAATTGGTTTAAACATCTTTTTCGGTCATTGTGGTAACTTGTGATGCGTGCAGAACTGGCTTTATGAAAGTTGTTAAACCTTCCAGGTAAAATTTTTCAATATTATTTTAAATAATTAATTCGTAAAAACAACTTCTAAACGAAACAATCCGAAATCTAACTCGCAAAAGCCGTTAAATTAAACATCGGCAATGATCGGCACACATCGGCTATCTTCGGGTTAACTATACCATTCGCGAGGCTTTATATAAGCGTTTTATGTTTAGTTAATTTGTTTATTAGGGAGAATGTTACTCGCGGGGACTATATGCTATCGGACACACAGCTATCCGTAAGCGGGGATTAAAATAACGGCCTGTTAACCCACTGCTGGACAGGTTATTTCTAAATGAATTCATTATTTAAAAATTGTTTTTGTGAAATTGTTTAATTTTTAAGCTTAACTACTTTTCCAGAGCTGGTTAAACAGGGCAAAAATATGTAATCTTGATGGCTAAAAATCTGGACCTAGTTAAAGAGAAATCTATATATTATCTTTAAGCAATCAAATTATATACCTACACAGTTATTAAATAACTTAAAAAAGGTCATAAAAATCGGCTAGGCTATACATAAACATACATAATTAACTTCCGATTTATCATATAAAAATAAATGGAAATACAAACATTTAACATTTCCCTAACACGTAGGTTTTATTCGCTAAAACAATTAGAGATTTGTTTATCGAAGTTTGCTGTGTAAACGTAATTGCCATTTCGTGGGCTTGTTGTTGCGGGGCTTAAAGTACCCCTGAGTATTGTTTGACCCTTCTATGGGGGTCAGTTTGTAAATATATGTCTTAATACGGGATATGAGATTTTCTCGTTTGTAGGTTTTTGTTTTTACAGTAAGGGTGATGTTCTCTCAGCCCTGTTTGGAAAATAGGCTATTAAGTTACCTAAAAGATAACTGCAAGTCGGTACCTTTTATTGACTGTATCAGTACTTCTAAGAACATTCATCAATTTGATTAATAAACAAATAATTTATGAAACATTTTATCACGACTTTTACTAGGGGTACATAATAACAAGAGATTTTTAGGCATAATCAAAATTCCTTGAAATTAAATATTTATTTATTTATCTAAATTTATAGATATTTGAGCTTTCGTATCTTATGGCATACAAGCAGAAATAAGATCCTTTAAATCTTGAAAGAAAAATACATATAGTGCCTACCTAAATATAGCAGGGCTTCATTACCAACAACATACCTAATAGCAATTTCTTACAATTGCAGAGGCTCGTGAGGTATCTTAGGCCTCCGAGTGAAAGAGGTCTAAGTGCTTTGCGCCATAGCCACGCCCACTGACGGAGGTGAATGGCTATTTTTGTATACCTTAATGGTTTATTTTCACTATAGACTTATATATCTGTGTGTGCTTTTGGAGAAATACGTGGATATGAAGAAGTTAACGTTATATTTATTTAGATTGTAAAAGTAACTTTGGTAGTGAGTGGCAGTTTCAGAAATGGTGGTCAATAATTTTGGCAAAATAAATTGGTTAGATGAATCTTGTGTATTAGCGAAAGCAGTAATGCTATATAAATGTATGTAAGCACTATTCTTGAACATATTACTTGCATATATTGTACAAATAAATTGAAATAAAAATTATCATGATCGTACAAGTCTTGTGCCACCCAGAGCTGAAGCTGAACGCAGGCCTCTTCCAATAAGCGACAACTGAACTAATAAAAATAAATGAGACAATTACACACGTTTGAATAAAATTGTTAGAAAATCATACACAATTCAAGAGCGTAATCTATTATGCAATTGAAAGTACATGATGATGTTTTATCTATTAATTTCATTTGCAGTTTCTGCCCCTTTCATAAATCTGTTCAATTTTATTTCAAATCTCAAACAACATGAATGCAACGTGTCCCTAATTGGAAAATCAGTGTGAATACATGTCGTGAAGCCAGGGTTTCCTTGCTTTGTGCTTTGTAAATAAAGAAAGGTGTTGCTTACAAATGAATGGACAACCGGTTCTTTTAATCAGAACCACCTGTGATTGTACCGGAAAATATGTTTCTTTCATTTTGTTTTTTAGTCTGTGGTATGTGAAACTGATGTCTATGCCCAGTGTTTCTCATAAGCTCATAATATAGTTGATATATGTCTGTATGATATTCTGTGAATAGAGATAGTAAAGATTTGTATGAATAGAATTAAATCTCATAAATATTTTCCAAGAATACCCCTCTAAACAATATGACCTATATTTTTTCCTTAACCGTGAAAAATGATTCTCAATTTTTCTACAAACTCTAAACTGCCCTACATCTTAACACACACAAAAAAAAAAAACAGAACTCAATCAGAACTTATCAACCAGCAACATATGAAACGTCAACCAAGTAGGTTACTCAAACCTTCCGCATCACCCGCCAATGCCAGACGCGTTCGAAATTTTTTTTTTTTAAGTTTCAGCTGGCTTGCGTCACTGGGGGTGTGAGTGGTGACGTCATGAGGGGAAGTAGACCGCGGGTGGGTCGCTCACGCCCCCTGCCTCACTGTTACGTGGTCTCGGTTTGACAGCGAATTGTAACGTCATGTTAGACTGCGTAATTAGTGACGTTTTGTAGGTGGGTAGTTTTGCATCTGTTAGATGTTGTTAAGAAAGGGAAATTAAAGTTTTTTTTGAAATTAATTTGGTAGGTGTCAGTGTAGTTCGATGAGTTTTGGGTACAGTTTTCAATATAAATTATTACATGTTTTTAATGCCTAATTAAGTTGAACAGTTATAGTATTATTAGTTCAGCAGACTATTGATAAAAATTGAAACTTTTCTTAAAGAACGTATCAAACGTCTGTTTATCTTTCTTGTATGATGTAATTATGATTAAAACAAAAATTTCCCAACATTCTCTCTCGCATGCTCTCTTCAAAAATTTAAATAACACATAATACATATTATTAACACAAACAAACATAACCTCCACAGTGAAACCAAAATAAAAGCTCTTTAAATAGCCGCGTGCAGTTCACGGCTGCGCTCGCTGAAGGCCGCGGCTGCTATTTTAGCCCTCACTGTTACTCAGGACCTGGTGGGGTTACGGTCAGGTATTTACAGGCTTATGGACAACTTGAAGAGATAGTGGTTTGTTTTTTTTTCGATGGGTTAGGGGTTAAATTCGATTTTAAGAAGGAGTTTTTTTTGTAGCTATAGTATTCATTTGTGGGATCTTAAAAAGATGGTAATAAGCATTCAGTTTTACGGCAGAAGACATATTTTTTATTAATTTTAGAATTAGATTATGAGTCACTCTTAAAATCTCCTAATAGAGTGTCTTTTATCATTCATGCACTAATTTACAATGTTACTTAGTTTGAATTTGAAGAATAAATAGAAAGTATCGTATCACATTATCTAATGTGACAGCGACACATACATACATATATTCTACCCGCGTTTATCGATAGAACGCTTCATTATTACCTTCATTCACAGTCTACAGGTCACGGTTCCACTTTCACTGCAAAGCGCGAGTGGTTCATTTCCCAATATAGATAATGCAGTCACTAGACCAAGGCTTTGCTAGAACACTGAATGAACCAGTTATTTTCATACTTGAACTATTTAATATGATCGTATCAACCCTATAACATACTAAATATGTCTTAAAGTAAACGGAAACTGCTTATTATATCAATGAGCTCGTAAACCAAGGTCACGCTACGGCGTAGCTGCCGTAGCACGCGTAGCAAATTAACGATTATTTCGTAGCGATCATGTAGCACGCTACGACATGCTACGACAATTCTCTTTTGGTTTTGAAAAAGTGAGTGTCAACTCACTTTATTGACGCCTGACATGCAAACTAGTGTGTGAAACATTGAAATAAAGTGATTATGATTTCAGTTAAGCTGTTTCTTTGCACTCCGTGGCACGCGATACGCTCTATTATGAAACATAACGTTTTGCGTGCAGAAAAATGTAGCAATTATTTATAGTGCTTTGTTTAAAACACGTTTAAACTTTTTGACCCACTTGCCAAAATACGTCTATGCAAATGAGCCAAAATACAAAGCTCTATTTTATAAGACTAACAAGTCTAGCAAACATTCATAGCAGAAGCTTAAACAAATTAAGATATGGCTTAATTAACGCGAAAACCCGGTTTTACGATGTCCCCGAACCCGTTTGAAATATAGCTTTTGCACGAATATTTTATAGTTAAATATCATTGTTTATTGCATTAAATTATGGCGTTTAGTTTCGCTAATTTGAATAATTATTATTCATCGGTTAATTTACGCGATTAAAAAGGAAATGGCCTCGAAGTGAGCAGAATCTCAATGAGGAGAGAGTTATGACAATATTATTGCTGAGTGACAATTGTATTTATATTTATGTAGTTAGTTCTGTGTTGGGTGTTATCGTCTCATCTTCAAGGAAGTCATACGCTACGTTATTCATGATATTACTTCAATTTCAAATGCGATTAAATTATAGTAATTGCGTACATTAAACTTACGTTTAAGGCTAAAGTACAGCTATTTATTTACGCTCCCTGCTATAGTCTTGTTAGAATTGTTGTCGATGATATTATGTATTTTAGTGTATCTTCTACCATTTACAGTTTTTATTTCGCCAGATATCACATAAAAATCAAAACAGCTTACTTCATTTTTATTCCAACTTATTTTCCACCAACATCATAAAAGTTCACAGCAAAATCGTTACAGATTTTAAAGGCTTTCTTTTAAAGGCTGTAAAAACCAGATAGTTCTAAATGTATTTCGTAATGGCTCGTGAATCTTAGATTTGCAACATCAGCAGTTCCTCATCTGCCGAACCTTTACCCAACTATGTTGGGGTCGGCTTCCAGTCTAACTGGATGCAGCTGAGTACCAGTACTGTACAATTAGCTACTGCCGATCTGATCTCCTCAAGCAAATTAGCCAATACCAAATAAGACTGGTTATCAGACTAACTGGCTTCTGACTACCAGTAAGAACAGCCAAAGATGTTCAAAAAACAGCCGGGGCCCACCAGTTTATCGATACGGAATAACTTGTCACGACAAGATGGTCACCCATCCATAAACCAACCGTGCCAAGCGTTGCTTAACCTTATGACTGATGAATTCGCGCTGCTTTGACATAGCTTCAAGCTTTTCTAGAGGTTATAATAACCAGGGAGAAAGTCTAAAATGCTAGAAGGCACAAAGGCTGTAAAACCAGTATAGTTCTAAACGTGGTTCGTAATGGCTCGTGAATCTCAGATTAGCAGCATCAGCAGTAACTGAGGTCATGAATTTAGAATAGCAATCGTTGCAGGCAGTGGTGATGGCGGATCAAATGGCACGTTTGAGGCGGGTCATTTTGACCTGAGGTTTTGATGGTTTGGTAAAAGGGTTTATTAAGTTTAGGTAGTGGAAAATAAAAGCTGTAATATAATAAACTCAAATATTTGTTTGTTCGAACTGCTAATCTTGGAAACCTCATGTCAGATTTGATAAATTCTTTCAGTGAAATAGTTGATTTATTGTAAGAGGCTACTTCTTAATCAGGTGTATGAAATAGTTACCATGGAACGCGATGAATTCCAAATCTTTACAACACCAAATAAGCAGTTAAAGCTTAGGTACTATTCTATTCCAGCCGAAATGACTGTTAATAGAAAATATGTTCATTAATAATTTAACCAATAATGTTAAAGTGATACCAGTTATATACTAATTAATATAAAGTAACATTCGTTAGTTTCGGAAACGAATAAATCATAATAACTGTTAATTGAAGGGTAAACGGAAAATGATTTAACCTGCGTTTCTGCGGTTTCCATCGATATCGCATCTTAATGGCTATATTAAAGGGTAAGATTAATAAATTAATTTTAATTGATAGACGTTCATAATTCACTCGGGAGCAATTTATCTTAAGTGGGTACCTACAGAAATTTTAAAATACCTTGAGTAATGGAGATTGCAATATTCTACTCATAATAAAAAAGGTAGGAAAAATTGCTGGTATTCCAATTTTTCAGCGTGTTTATTAACTGCTTCTTAAAACCTTTGGACTTGAATTTAGTCCTCCTTCAGGATATTACAAAACCTGCCAAAACTCGAAAGAAAATCAAAACTATATCTGTGACAACAACAAGACTCAACTTCTGACTCAAAGCAGTTCTATTATAACACATTTACAAGGAGACAAGATAACTTGAAAGTCTTCAAAAACTAGCGAGGTTCTTCAACAACTGAATATGTAAAGTTGTATTTATTCGACGAGACACGCTTGGCTGTGCTCAGAAATATTCCCATATACAATGGTTGGGTACGTGCGGTCCGTGATTCAATGTGGTCGCCCAGAGTGGCGATGCTTTCACATTTTCCTTTTAAATGTAAAAGTATTGAAGTACTCGTATTTTGTAGTTGCTTTCAAGATCTGTTTGCGGATATTTGTGGTTTAAAACTATTGGAATTGTCTTTTATTTACGTATTGTTTCAGTATTGTGAAAAATGCTAGCGGCTATCTCATTTCATTACACTTTCTACTGGATTTACGCAGGCAGCCCTAAAATAATCTGAATCTTCCCTTTTGTAACGGAAACGTAACAAACAAACTCACATTCACATAGAGAAATATATGTGCGGGAATCTGACCCATGTCACGAAGTGTCTATCAATCACGACTTTGCCAAGCATGGCGCATCTGTTGGCGCGACATACTAAGCGACAGTAGTTTAATTGCGAAAAGAGCTCACTAAACACGGCCCGCATTGCGGTTACCATTGGTACTTGTGTAAAACTGTTTGCAGCTCACTGTGTATAAATTTGCTTTGATTAAAGAAAGTAATAAGGCTGTAGCAGGCACTCTATAATGAACAGCTTCATCTCAACGAAACAGCGGCCATTTTTCTAAACTCCAAACTTGATAAGAGGCGAACGAGTGGCCGCGTGGCCCAGCATCACCGCTCTGCCTTTTACGCGACACTTTCGCTTCAATCCGTCGCCCGGCGTCCGCGACCAAGAATCCACTCGATGACCGACCAATTTAAAGCGACCTTCGTAAGTTCGCGCTTCCCCCCTGAGTTGTCTCATTTGATCTGTGCAGCGGGAGGAGAGGGAGGTTCATTGATTCTGGTTTGAAGAAGAGGTTGTCTGATAAGGCGGCCCTCCAGCGATGCTCGCCTTGAAGTTGTAACGTACTGTCTTTGATAATGGATCTGAAAGGTTGCGGTACAATCGAGTTAGGCGCCGTGCACACTGTTATAGGCTGTCGATGTATATACCTATATCTGGATATAAGATGGCGCCGTTGTATTAAGGTTTCATTGTCGTTTGTTATACAGGTCGGTTTTAAGCTCAAATTGAATTTATGTTACAAAGCAACGAATTCGAAAGATGTGTCATTATTGAAAAGCTGTAGGTAATAGTTAAACATGAGTGCTTTATAGCTCATAGATCCTCAGTAGCTTGGAAGAAAATGGGACCTTAAAGAATATTCCATAATCACGGACCAAATCAACTGCAGTAGGTACTTCCCTGTAGAAATACTTTAAGCATTACTTAATTTAACCTCCCAAAGACTAGAACTACAACATGTTACCTAACCACGGGCTGCCAATTCAAAACTACACTACATTGCAAACAAACAGGGCAACTAGTCGCGGCTGAAGCTCGGTGAGTCATTAAATATGCACCGCGACACACAGCCATTCAATTTATAATTAATCGAATTCCTCCACCAAGTCCCGATGTCGCGCTTTGATTGGCTACTGTCGAAGTCTATGTGGTGACTTCGAAGATTTGAGGTCTTTATGAGACTTAAATTCATTCGTAAATTTATAAATTGTTATAAAAACTTGCCAGAAACAGCAGTTTTTGAACGTCATTTACAAAAGACAAACCCCAAAACACACCCTTCACCGCTTCTTATGTGTTTGTAATTTCAGTGAGTGTGGGTTTGTAACGCTGTCAGGTTAACATATTTACAGTGCTCTCACAAAACCGTATATAAACTGCATTATCTCGAAATATAATTTTTGTTTTTGCATTGGACCGGGGTCCCCTATATAGACAATACAGGCAAAATCAGTAGGTACAAATAAAACTCATTGTACTTCCCTTTTCCTACCAGTAAGACTTAATCAAACCTTTCTCAGAATAATACTATTTAATTATCAAACAATGGATGTGCCAAAGAAACCCAACCGCCGTCACGGGCAGGGCTAGGGGTACTCCACGACGCGTACTCCCGGGGGAACCCATCCGTATTCCTCACTCCGAGTATTAAGAACGCATACTTTAAGTTGTCTATTCATACCTCGTTGCCTACGCATAAGTGTATGCTATAGTTTTGGCAGATAAAAGCTCAGGCAATATTAGTCGGCTGACATAAAAAAACGCTACCAACATCATCTTGAATCTTCTAGAAATGAGAACATCTTCCTTTTTGGAAAGTCGATTAAGAAAAGTGCTTTGTTTTTAAAAATATGTTAACTCAGCTTATAACATGATTTTTCCAGTTAATTTACCAAAATATTAAACTAACTTAATGTCCCAACCGTCGTTATCAAGTTGATAGTTCACTTAACTTAATAAGGTCAATATTTCCAGTGAGTCATAACTTAGAATACTAAACCTTTATTTTTCATTGACAATCATTTCTGTTCATTCAATACGTAATAATTTCTGTCGACAGTTATCGCTCAGCGATTTGACTGCGATTCTAAATCGTGCAATGAATCGTTCAAGATCGCGATTGATCGCAGCGATTTGTCGGCTGCCCTGAGACGGCTTTACATAAAATTCGCTCACCCTCACTTGGGGAGGATACAATTTTGTACGAAAAATTGATTCAATTTGCGTATATGCAAAACGATTTTAGTTTCGTTCGTTCTCCGTGATACTGTCACGTGCATCTATTTTGTTTTCTCAATCTCTTTTCAAAGGTGTGCTCTCATTTTTGGATGGAAGGATGGAAATGGGGCAAAGAGATATGCCATTGCATAAGATATGAGCTATAGTTTGCGAAAACGGAAAAATCCCGATATGATTTTAAATAATAGTGCGCTGTGGTTTGTGTTTTCAAAACTATACCCTACTAATAAGGTGTTGTAATATGAAGTTTTAAGAACTTAGTTTGTGCCCAGTATTAAGCGACTTTCGAGACCGATAATATCGAAACATAGATATAAAACCACGGGTGAATTATTATTATAAAAATAAACGCAAATCGAATCAGAACAATGACGGAAGGCGTCGCATTAATATGTAAAAGATAAAAAAGAAATATTTCCTTTGCTAAGAAGTTGATGCAGAGTTAAAGAATGAAGCCTGAAGGAATAAATATTACTTACTTACAGCCAGTTTCTTCATCAAAAGTTAAAGCCAAAGTAAAAGTCAAAGTAATGTCTAAAGTAAAAGTAACGGTCAAATTCAATTTTTCTATTAGTTTTGCTGTCACTTTAACCTTGAAAAAACGTATTTGACCGTTACTTTTACTTTAGACATTACTTTAACTTTAACTTTTGATGAAGAAACTGGCCGTTAAAGTTTTATTCATGTAAATGTCGCAATTGAATTATTTATACACTGTTTAGTGAATGAGTGACGCGAGTTTCTTCACGTGCCTTTTGTTAAAACTATGTTAGACAATACTGTTTATTTCATAGCCAATATCCATTATGTATTTTAGATAGACACCGAATTTATAGGAAATTTAATGATGAATTAGCTCATCTACACCAATATTATATACCGTTATATTTACGTGGTCAGCTATCATTTGACCATCCTTGGCAGTCATTACGGGTAGTTAGATGCCAGTGAGTCTGCCAACCGGTCTTACCAAAGGATTTTGGGTTACCCGTTTAACTGTATTGAGGAGGTCAGGTATCCGGTTAGACTGGAAGCCGCCTTAACATAGTTGGGAAAAGGCTAGGCAGATAATGATATGATGATGATACATGATATTTATGTGGTCGAATTGTGGAGGAACCTCTTTTTGTGGGAAGTCGGTCAAACTTAGAGTAAACAATATCATAATTAATTATCCATTACCAACAAACAATGAGAAATAATAACAAATTGAAATTTTCATTTTCACTTAACTGCTTATTATATTATTATCTATTTAAATAATACATTTGTTTAGCTTTGTGGAATTATATTCATTAGTATAACAATAATTTCATATAACTGATTATAATTGTTGATCTAGTACGATTTTTGGTGGCGTTCTAGTAAATACAACAGACTTAAATTGAATCAGATTATATCTGTTACGTAGTTAATTCCGTATACATTAACACAAGTATTGTGTAGAAATAATATTAAACCATAATAATGTTGTTGTATTTTGTATTCAAGTAGTTTTTGGAAACAATATACAACATAATCCCTTAGTTACAAATAATAGTGCACGTTTCACAAAATAGTTTCACAGGATTATAATCTACTAGCCGTTTTCCCGCGGTTTCACCCGCGTCCCGTGGGAGCTACTGCCCGCACCGGGATAAAATATAGCCTATGTTAGCTTCCTAATGGTGAAAGAATATTTAAAATCGGTCCAGTAGTTTTTGAGTTTATCCATTACAACCAAACAAACAAACGAAGATTTCCTCTTTATAATATTAGTATATGTAGATAAGTCCCATAGTCGTGTCAGCCGAAAGACAGCCACTGATGGACAAATGCCTCCCACAAGGTTTGCCACTTTTGTCGATCTTCAGCAACCCGTATCCACTGATTCCCGACTTTGGCTATATTAAGTCACATTTGCTGAGCAAAGGGTGCAGCAGCTTGCATTCAAAAAGTTCTCTCAAAGTGGGTATCGAATATAGAACTTTACGCATGACCGTCAATACAGACTCAAAGAAAAGAAAAATATTGTTGACTGCGTGTCGATTTCACTGCCAGTGCCAGGTCCTCTGGGGACTTTCTCCATAGTCCGAAGGTCAGTGGTGTCCAATATTAACTTAGGAAGTATGACGTCACGAGGTCTTGAACTAAGCAGACGACGTGTTGCTCCGGAGTTTGTTGGGACACTTCTTGTTCTTACTCCTTCGCTTGTATTCCAACTACAGAACTGTGGAGGTTTTTGTGAGCCTCACTGTTGAGGAATGGGCTTTGTTTGATAGAAATGTTATTTATGTTCATAAGCATTGATGTTTTCTTGAGTAGAGGTGTGAAAACGCTAAACAGTGTAAACGATTTCTAAGTTCAGCTGGAGTCAAGTTAGGTTCTGTAATAATCCTCAAATAATTAACGCTACCTTTAAGTCCAAAAAATAATCAACAAACTAAACCCATCCTTTCATAACTCCACAAAAGAAAACACCAAAGAAAGGCTAACAAAATCCACGAACACATGACAAAGGGACACCCGCCAAAAGACTGGAGCATTTTCAAAAAATTAGTCGCTCCTACGTACCAACAAATAGCTAGCATTTACGGAGGACTCTAAAGCTGTTTTAGCGAGCCCCAACCCGGGCGTTGACGCCTAAAAGCGTAAAAAAAGCCCCGAAATGCCCCAATGCTCCTTCGTTTGTTCATAACAGGCCGGCTTGCAGTGAACACTGACTTTTTACTGTACCCTTACCCATCAGTCGGGTTTTTTGCGACTTCGGTATTAGGCTTGTTCCCTTTGTGCCTGCTGTGCCATATTTGGTACTTGTTAGTCAAAAGATCTGGGACAAGGGAACTTGCTTTGATGCTGTCAATAGATTGTTTTGGGAACTTAATTGTGATTGAGGGTTTAGGTTTTTGGCATAGATGCATGTTATGGTCACTATGGCATGAGGATTGAGGAGAACAAACGTTTATGAGGGTTTTAACATTAAATATAAAGAGCAACACTCAATCTGTAACCAGATAGCAGGTCGTGGTGTTATATGCGATACTTCAGTCTTGCTTGAATCACATCATTTGAATTCGTTACTTTTCACTGCCCTTCACTTATAGGTCCGGTATTTTTTTTCTCCCTTTCTTTCAAATTACATAGTTTTAAAACAAATGAGGGATTCAACCCTTCCCTTCTTACAGAACAAGACCAAATAACCACTACCAATTAATTTGATAAGCGCAATCTATCACGTCAATATCAATTAAACGTACCGCTCACCCTGTACCTCATACAGGGTGTTTGCTTGTCGCAGGCGGATCAATAACCCCGTGCTTCTATGTGCTGCCTAGATAAACAGAGGATGTGCCGCTGCGGCGCCTGCCTTCTTGTAACAAGATGTTTGAATTGTGGATATGACATAACACTACCCAAATCTAATGCAAATAGGCCGCTTTTTTACCAGTGTCGTTGCATATGGAACTGTAAGAATTGGTGTGTAGCATAATTGCGGTTTTCTAAAACAATATAGATTTTCTTAATTTTTCTCTGAATGATTTTGTGACTTAAAATTTGTTTTAAAAAATATGCACGTCATGGTAGAATATTGTTTGAAATACATTTATACAACATCTATATTCATACACATCACTTGACAACATTACAAGAATCACACACAGTTCTCACAAAACCTCAATATCCAACATCGCCACACTCCAACAAAAAAACTTTCTCACAGCACACAACCACCAACACTGATCAACACACAACACAGAGATTAAATTGCCGCATCCAGTTCTCATCCCTCCGTGTCCCGCGGCACGGAACCGATCAATCAAACAGGCAGTCACAGCTGAAAACAATATAGGGGCTCGGGACACGCTGTTTGTTTTGTGAACACCCTGTGGTTATGTGCTGCGTAAGATCTGTTTGGTCTTTATTATCGTGCGGAGCGATGTAAATAGTTTTCAATTGAAGATTTTGGGAACTGTAGTTTTTAACTGTTTTTTAAGTTAAGGGTGTTTATCGCCCTGGTTTTAGTTTTCATGTAATCTGTCTTTCAAAAAGAATGGCAATTTTAGATATTTTTAAAGCATAGCTCGAAAAAGATTTTATTTAAAGTAATATAAAAATAGGGTTGAACTTATTTTATACCTCATATAAAAATCAAAGCAAACGAAATTCAGTTATAAAATATAAATGCAGTCTATTTATAATGTTATTCGATTCTCAATAACAATTTGCATTTATTATACATTTTGTGGAAATTGCCTCGGCCAAGCAAACTAGCGTTGCAAGGAAACTTTTTAAGTAACAAAAAATAGAGAAATTATGCTAGAGACAGAGTAAGATTAAGTTCAGACTTTGAATGCACTCATAGATAGGTAATAAATTGTCTTAGACGAGCTATTAGTATTTAACCACCATACAAACTACCGATCCAATAATACTTTAAACTAGTCTCAAACTTTAAATTAAAACTCCAATAAATTTAGCAGAAAATTTGCATTTCAATACCGATATGAAAGATCCATCTTACACAAGAAACTTCCATCATAACATAATTACCTCCTTAGGAAAAAAAACGTCTATTAGCTCCTTTTCGTGCTAAAGTAAGGAGATAATAGGAATATTAGCGTGTCCTACTCAACCATGGAGAAAGAAATGACTAGCAGAGATGTTATAACGCAAAATCTCCTAAGAAAGTAGCACGCCAAAATGTGTTCGGGGGACGAGGAACGTTACTAACTCCGCCCTTAAATGATTTCTATGGAAACCGCCCATTGTTTTCAAAATAAAATCACCAATCAATCAGGACCAATCTTTGAAACATTGATTTAACAAGGAACCCGAACGTCTCGTCAGTTTTAGTACATGATCACGCCTACCATACGTTGCTTGACCTACAAGAAGACCTATAACATTCCTTATGGCATCTCCGCTATCTTACCTTAGTCCATGTACTTAACGGTTAAAAGTATAGGTTTCGACAAAAACTGAATTGCTGATGTCATAAAATGCAGCGTTGATATGCAGTCTACCGCGAGTTTTACTGCCTCATAAAATTATGGGGGATCAAATGTGTCTAGTGGCTTCCTATGAAATATCGTATATCGTGATGTACGGTAATTTTAATAGTTTGCTTATGTTTTATTTAATGGGAATGACTCGTATGATATCTCTTGTATCATGACATATTTTTGTCTTCAGACAGAAGCAAGCTTTAAGTAGGAATGTTTGTTAATCTTTAAGTTATTAGTTAATAATATTTAACATATTATTTGTTCATGTGTTATCATTATCTATGTGTTTGATGACCTTCTTACTTCGATGTATGTAAAGTATATACATGTACATATATTTACCAGCAAGACCTTCTATTTATTCTACAAGAATACAAAATGCATGAAGCTACAATTCCTAACACTAAAATGCTGAGTTTAAAGATCGTAGCTTTTCATAAATGGCGGCAGGTGGTCATCGCTATTTCACTACGTTACAAATTTTATTATTCCTTGTGTGAGAACTGATGAATATTAAACAGGTTCCACATGAACCGATAGTGAATAAAACGCTTTCATGAATTTTCCAAATAAGCAGTTGGAAGTGACATTTAAATGTACTCGTGTTACAACATTTTAGCCTTAAAAGTATGAATTGAAGCCTTTAAATTGAAGGAAGAAACTCAGTATTTAAAGAATGCTAACTTATCTACCTTTATGTATCTAAAATGAAGAGGAATTGAACTACTTGCTAGCCAAAAAGTGGCACTGTGATTAGTATTAAAAAGCAGAAAAACAAAAGAGCCCAAAAATACACACTCATCTTCCGCTTCTATGATAAAACTGAACGAATTAAAATGTTTGTTTGCAGATAGTCTAGAGGGATATGTTGAGCCCTAACAAGGTTCATGATTGTAACATGTTTAACATTTGTAACACACATTATGGTATGTAAAACATATACTGAGATGAACTCCTTGCTACACATTTTTTTTATATAATTTACATTATGTTCGTATACAATTAATGTATAAATGGTAAATAAATGAATATGAATAGGGGAAAATATGGACATAACCTTTTTATCCCGAACCCTGAAGGAGTTCCCTCAGGAGGCGAATAGAACCACAAGGACCAGCTAGTCTATACATATAATAAATCTGTAGAAAAGTAATTTTTGTACATTGAAGAAATTGACAAAAAAAATAGCCAGCATTTTAAAGGATAACTAACAGAACCCATTTCCATCATTTTTGTCATTTTTGTCTGTTTGTCTGTTTGTCTGTTTATCTGTTTGTTTGTTCGGGATTCACGTAAAATCTACGAATTAAATGCAGACAATGCTTATATACAAAAATTCTACGTAACTTGGGGTATTACTTAGTTTTTGTTTCATCGAAATCGATTCACTCTATCAAAAGATATGATTAATTTTGTGAATTCAAGATGTAAAATATTACGACACGCAATCTATTTGTCAAAACTGTACATTTGAATGTTGTACTTATATTAGTTGATCGGCCTATTATT
Source organism: Helicoverpa zea (assembly GCF_022581195.2). NCBI lineage: Eukaryota > Metazoa > Arthropoda > Insecta > Lepidoptera > Noctuidae > Helicoverpa > Helicoverpa zea. Next base: position 710,524 of record NC_061457.1, read on the forward strand.
AATCTTTACACAGAAAATCACACCTTTATAAGTAACTTCGGAAGAAAAAAAAATATGAAAATTTTGTTTAGCCAAGGTTAAAGTAGCTCCATCTGTGGTAAATAAAATACATCCAATTTGTCAAAGGAGCGAGGTGGTAAATGACAATATTACCATACATTCTTTATAGAGGATTATTATTTCAACAGATGGAGTTGTGTATTTTCCGTAATTCACCATATTTTAATACGTAGTGTAATTTTTCGATAGACATTTCAATAGTGTTTGTCAGTTTGCCGTGCCACATCAAAATCCAACTATAATTATTACCTTGATGAAAGGAAAATTAATAGTTCTCAGCCAAATTTAAAACGGTGCCATCTAAAATATTTTTTGAACATTATGTCAAAAAGGATGACTTTTGTGGAACAATTAATTATCATTTAAAGTTACAGATGGAGTTCATATCAGGATTTTTTATAAACATAGTTTAGCTTATCTTCCACTAATGTGGTGGCCTTAAAACAAATTACTTTGAGTGAGTAGTATTAAGTAGACCTTAATTATTTTTTCTGATGCAAAATATGTAAACTTAATCCTAGAAGAAATGAGGATCTATCTCTCGCAAGCACTGCTAAGCGTGAGGTAGGTAATGTAGGATTTTGTAGCTTTAAAAACAAGCCCAGATACAAAGTGCAGTTAAGAAATGGGAGCTTTCTCGATTTAATACCATACACACGAAAATGCTTTATGCGTCTGAAAACGTACAAATTACGCGCCGCATACCAGAGACATGCTTACTTTCAACTTCTGATCGCAAATACACTGTTCACGATTACGAACAGTCTCAGTAAGACCCGAGCCAAGTCTAAAAAAACACCTTTTATATAAAACTACGTTTGATGTCATTTAATCACAAAGACAGAATTGTTCTCTGTTGCAAATCCTATCCACCTGTATTCTATCCTAATCCAGAATGCATTGCAGGTGTGCATTGCACAAAAACCAATGGTATCCTATTCGATAAGTCAAAAGAGTAAACCTGCCAACGTCAGCTTCTGCGCTAAGCAAGTGTTCTTAATAGTACCATCAGAATTACATTCATCGTTGAATGAGGTGAATAAATTTTCAGAAACCACAATAACAGTAGGAGCCAAAGCGTATTATCGCTTCATAGAGCTCTGATTGGCTCCAGGTGACCAAGTCAGGTCTGATTTGTTCGTTCATCAGATCTTTGAAAGTGTTTCGGTAGATATTTACTGTCGTCCTGTTTACGTGTGACACAAAATATGGTATATAAACGTCCTCCGCAAGAGCGAAATTTTCCCGGTGTGCGGTAGTGACGCACAGTATACAACACTTATGTTTCTTTTGATTTGCTGGCTCCACCAAGAAATGACAAATTGCGAGCGTACATTTTGAAAATCTTGGCAAAACTGCAGGTTTCAAGTATGTACCAACACATGAAGTGGACTCGCACAGATACGTACATTTTGCCTATTCGTGAACTAATGCAAACATTTCGGTGAAGTCCCGGCTTAGGCCACCACATTAGGCGTGCGCGATCCTCGGGCGTGTGAGTAGCGCGGGCGCCGCGCGTGCGTCGCGAGCGCGTTGCGTGAGCGTCGCGTTTTGCTGCCCTGCGGCATTTGCAGCGCGCTCGCGGCGCGCACGCGCCGCTCTCCTTGACGTTTAACTGCTAAGGCGTTTAGCGGGCGGCGGGGATAGCGGGCGAAGGGGTAAAAACGCAACTCGAGCGCCGCGTGCTCGCCGCGAGCGCGTCTCTTGCACACTTCACACATGCCGCAGGGCAGCAAAACGCGACGTTCACGCAGCGCGCTCGCGACGCCCGCGCTACTCACACGCCCGAGGATCGCGCACGCCTAATGTGGGGTCAGCCTTACCATAGTGAGTAAGTGCACAGAAAATCCCCGTCATACAAGTGTTTCTCCCCAGTAGTGAAACTATCCTACCCTATGCGCCTGCTGATGATGATGACTCATTTTATCATCCATCCAGCTATTCCCCAACTATGTTGGTGTTGGCTTCCAGTCACCGAATCTGTTTGAGTACCAATATTTTGCTTGGAGCGACTACCTATCTACCTATCTTCAATCCAGTCAACACAAGACGATATCCATGGTAAGACTGACAGACTTTCTGGCTTCTGATTAGTCGCAGCAGCTGCGGAAAATGTACAAACGACAGCTTTGTCAGACTCAAAGCATATAGACATAGATTATAGCTGTTTCCTGTGAAAATTACTTACGCACCATACGTAATAATTTTCCAAATTGGCTGACTAGATCCAGAGATATTCCCAACGTCACAAATTTTACTTCTTTTGTTTAGATAAATGGTCACATCCACAACACAACCTTGATCAATGAATCTATGCGACTGCTAAGTGCTAATCCTAATTATACTGTCACGTGAACGAATGCACCTACGGGATAAGTAGTATTTTGACTATTCTATATTGCCCACGCAGACGAAGTTGCGGGCAACAGCTAGTACCAAATAAACAGCAAATTTTACGACAGCGGGTAACATGCAAAAATTGTCGTTCGACAGCTGCGGTGTTGGCAGACTGTAAAACGATTTTTTTTACATCCAGGAAAGCGGCCATCAAATGAATTCGACGGCAATGCTCGGGGCGCGTCGTAAATACGAGTACATGGCGCTTATGTTTAATGTTTTCACACTACAACTAGCTACTACTTCTTTAAAGTGCCACTTTTACTAAAACTATCGGCTTCAGCATCGGACGGCTTCCTACCTTTACGAAGCGCCCAGCCTGGCCTAACCTTATGATTGATCGACCACCAATCTTAAGACTTTGTTTTAACTGAAATCCTCACCAATTGCATAAATGCCAAGTTACTTTTCCTGTTTGTCATGTAGGTAATTACGCTAGACCGGCTCAACAATTAGAAATAGACATATAGGGGGGATTCCGAGAGGACATTGGCCATGGGAGCAGTGTCTTTCGTACACGAGTGAACCCATAGCTGAAAGTTAGTATGGATATCAAATTAGTCATACCACATAGGTACAATTAGGTACTTTTTCAAACCAATCGTAAATCGATTATAACGTAAGATATCGACTGCTTAATGAGCTTTGATGCCTCACTAGCACTCTCGTGTAGGTGCTCAATCGGCTTAGCTGTCGCTATGCAGTGCGTGTTCTAATACAATTCCAGTCAAGATGCTTATTGCTTTGCTGTGTTTAGCTGCTTATAGCTGGGTTTGGGATCCTGTGTTCTAGTTCACTGAATGGAACTGAGATCGTGGTACATTCGAGTAGATTGAGTATGTGCATCGAGGGAAAAGTGCTTGAAATTACGGATAACGCAAGTAAATCTGCGTTGTTGAAAAAAAAACATTTGTTCTTTCGTTGTCATCGTCACAGCCTAAAATGTGCACTGCTTGACCATGCTGGGGCATGCATATTGATAATGACATTTGCTCATTTTAAAAAAATAGACACAGACACGTTTCTTACTGCTTCAGGTACACCAACGAATCAAAATAAAAATATACTAAAACTTACATTGCAGCTCCTACCAATTACCTAATCCTTCAACTTCAGTTTTAAGACTCAAAATAAAATACAACTACCTTAAAGGTACGTGGTACGGAACCAAACGTACGTAAATAGAAACAGAACGATTTTCCTCAAAACTTGTAAGAGAGAAGCTCCGGGTCGTTTAGCTAAGTTCCTTCGTTTGAGACACTGATTGAATATCAGTCTGTACATGCTTTGGAAAACAAGATGAAACTGTATCTAAAACTTACTACCTAGATAAAAGAAGTCAGTACTACTCCTTTTTAATTTTGGATTAGATAACCTGTGTCCGATACCGTTGTCCGATATGTTTTATGTCATTAAAATCTTATATTATATTAGATAGTGTTTTAGTTGAAGGAATCAAAAGTGATTGGCAGTACAAACTGAACTTGTTCACACTAAATTTAGGCATGTATCCTGTACTAATATTATAAAGCTGAAGAATTTATTTATTTGAACATGTTTCTCAGAAACTACAGGACCGGTCTGATTTGGTTTTAAATTGCGCATTTATTTATAAAGAACGTCCAAATGCAATTTTTTTCTATTAGCGTGTGCGATGTAGTTCCCGAGAGGATGCTCTTCATAAACATTGAGATGTTTATTAATAATCGAGTCTTAAAACGCGATACTGTACGCGACTTCAATAAGTGAAAATTGTGACGACTATGCGAGGGTAGTTCTAAAACTCGGTGCTTCACGGAGACGCCGCTAGCTGTCATCAGTTCACCCGTGACCGCGGTCGGTGCAATTCGACCGAAACGTCGGGAAAATAATAAGGTGTCGTACGTTTATATACAGTATCGTGTTTAAGTCCCCTCTATTATGAGGCCGGCTCCACACGTTGGTACTGTAGCGGGACCTACACTAATTGTTGACGCATCAATATTGTTCATACTGTACTTGCATTGTGTTCGCCTCCTCAGTTGTCCCGTATATCGCACTACCAACGCACGCTACTAAATATTGTGACCGTACCTAATCGTATGTAACCTAATTGGAGTCAGATAATAAAAGTGTATTAATTAGTATTCGGTTTCTTTACTTATCTCTGAACACGACACCCCACCATCTAAATTGGTGACCCCGTGTGGAGAAAGTGTGAACTGTAACCAGTGAATTTGGACTTGTAATTCAGTGAATCGGACGACCGGGGCAACTCACACAAGTGTACGTAGTGTCGGTTTAATATTAGTGCGCGTCAAATTAAGAAATTATAATGTCGTCTGAAGACAAGAAGGTCGTTATTGAAGAACATCAACTGTCGTCCATCTCCATCACAGCTAGAATTCCGGAATTTTGGAAGAAGTCGCCTAGAACATGGTTTATCCAAGCAGAAGCAGTTCTAAATCCTCAGAAGATGTCCGACGAATCAAAGTACCAGGTCCTTATTTCAAAATTACCCCCGGACGCAGTTGAGCAAGTTACACAGATCCTTGTGGATCCCCCTGAGAAAAATAAATATGAGACCTTGAAGAATAAGTTGATATTTATATATCAAGAATCCGAAGAGCGGCAAGTAAAAAAACTCATTGGCGAAATGGAATTAGGCGACCAGAAACCATCACAATTACTAAGAAAAATGCAAGACCTAGCCAGGGGACGAGTAAATAACGAAACACTCATAGTTATGTGGCAGAATCATTTACCAAATTCGGTGCGAGGAGTTTTAGCTGTAACGGAAGAAAAAGATCTAGAGAAATTAGCATCAATAGCGGATAAAATAATGGAAACGACGACTCCCATACACAGTGTTGCGACTGTCAAACAGGAACCAGGCCCATCCGGTTCTCAGGACCAAATTATTTCGGCAATAAACAAATTGAGTGATAGATTACAAAATTTAGAGTCAAGATCACGAGGCCGTTCAAATAACTGGCGAAGGAATAACTTTAGACGCAACAGATCCAGGTCAGGGTCAAGAAGTCGCACAAGGAAATTCGAAGATCCAAATTGGTTATGTTTTTACCATTATAAGTATCGCAGCAAGGCAACTAAATGTGTGGATCCATGTAACTGGAAGAAAAAACACGACAAGGACAAGCCAGCGGAAAACTAGAGTCGGTGCAGTCTGCGACGGGAGGCTGTGACCGTGCCTTCGGGAATCACCGTCTGTGTGTCAGAGACAGGAAATCGGGCTTAAACTTCTTAGTGGATAGTGGTGCAAACGTGTAAGTGTTACCGCGGAAAGTAGCCTACATGAAAGGTAATACAAGTGAGTGTTGTTATAAACTCTTTGCCGCAAATGGAACTCAGATTAACACGTATGGTACATTGTACTTAGAATTAGATTTAAACCTAAGACGAGCATTCCGTTGGTTATTTACATTAGCGGACGTACAGCAACCAATATTAGGTGCTGACTTCTTAGCTAATTTTCAGTTGTTAATTGACTTGAAAGGACGAAGGTTAATCGACCAAGTAACTAATTTAAGCACCAAAGGAAATCTTTCTAATTCTAGTGAGCCCACTTTGAAAACTATCGTAAATAATTGCCCTTATTATGATTTATTATGTGAATTTCCAGAACTAACTAAACCAGTTTCGTACAAAGAAACGCCTAAACATAATGTTTGTCATCACATTGAGACCACAGGACCTCCAGTGCACGCACGAGCCAGGCAGTTACCACCAGACAGGTACGTAAAAGCTAAAAATGAGTTTAAGATTATGCAAGAGCTTGGGATTTGTAGGCCGAGTAAAAGCGCTTGGGCAAGTCCCTTGCATGTTGTTCCTAAGAAGGACGGGAATATTAGACCTTGTGGAGATTATAGACGTTTAAATGCGATTACCAAGCCTGATCGATATCCAGTTCCCCGTCTGCATGATTTTACGTATATGTTAGATAATAAAAAGGTTTTCTCAAAGCTAGATATAAATAGAGCCTATTATTGTGTGCCAGTTTCGGAAAATGACATTGAGAAAGCTGCCGTCATAACACCGTTTGGTTTATTCGAATTCGTGCGTATGCCATTTGGATTAAGAAATGCTGCACAAACTTTTCAACGTTTTATGCATCATACTGTTTTACAAGACTTAGATTTTCTTTTCAATTACGTAGATGACGTCATCATTGCATCGGAAAATGAAGAGCAGCATAGAGAACATTTACGAAAAGTTTTTGAACGTTTTGATGAATTTGGTATAACGATTAATTTTTCAAAGTGTAGTTTTGGTAAAGATAAATTAGAGTTTTTGGGTTTTGAAGTCTCTACAGAAGGAATTAAACCATTAGAAGATAAAGTTAAAGCGATTATTGATTTTCCAAAACCTGATACTATAGAGGAACTTAGAAGATTTTTAGGCATGTTAAATTTTTATAGAGCTCATATACCTCATTCAGCTGATCATCAGGCAGCGTTAAATAAATATTTAGGGAATTCAAAGCGTAAGGATAAAAGTAAAATCAATTGGACACCTGAAGCTACGGAAAATTTTGAAAAATGTAAAGATGATCTTAAAAATGCTACCTTATTGTATTTCCCATCGGCACATACACCTTTGTCATTGATGACGGACGCATCAGACACAAGTGTAGGTGCAGTATTGCAACAAAAAGTTGATGGCAATTGGAAACCTTTAGGATATTTTTCGAAAAAATTAACTGAAGCACAAAAGAAATATAGTACATATGATAGAGAACTTTTAGCAATTTATTTAGCAATCATACATTTTCGTAATTTAGTTGAAGGACAAGAATTAATAATTTTTACAGATCATAAACCATTAACTTTCGCGTTTACTAAATTAGGTACCAATAGAGAAACTTCTAGGCGAACTAGGCAAATTATGTTTATTAGTGAATTTAGTACTGACATACGACACATTAGTGGAAATAATAATATAGTTGCTGACACATTATCTAGAGTTGAAACAATAACATGTCCCACGACGTTAGATTTCGCAGAACTCGCCACTGCGCAGGAAGTTGACGAACAGCTTGCAAAATTATTGAGGGCGTCAAACAACAACAGTAAAGTAATATTAAAACGTGTAACGTTACTTGATACTGATAAACATGTTTATTGCGAAATGTCTACTAATAGTGCAAGACCATATTTACCTGAAAAATTTCGTCGTTTAGCTTTTGATTCTATTCATAATTTAAGTCATCCTGGTATTAAGACAAGTAAAAAATTAGTAAAAGATAGATATTTTTGGCCTGAAATGAATAGAGATATTGGTAAATGGGCTAAAACATGTGTAAAATGTCAAAGAGCGAAAGTTCAAAAACATACGGTTTCCGATTTAGAGTCCTTTAAAAGTACTAAACGTTTTGAGCATATACATATTGATATTATAGGACCGTTACCAACCTCGCCAGAAGGTTATAGATATTGTTTAACGATTATCGATAGATTCACTCGTTGGCCAGAGGCATTTCCACTAAAAGAGATAACTGCAGAAATCGTAGCGAAAACATTATATGAAGGTTGGATTAGTCGTTTTGGTTGTCCCATAAAGCTCACTAGTGACCAGGGTCGTCAGTTCGAAAGTAACTTATTCAAAGAATTAATGATTTTAATGGGAATTATAAAGACACGTACAACTCCGTATCATCCTCAATGTAATGGTTTAGTAGAACGTTGGCATAGATCTTTAAAAGCCGCGTTAATGGCTCGCTTAAATAATAAATGCTGGGTTGACGAATTGGCAACTGTAATGTTGGGGTTACGCACAACGATAAAATTAGATACAGGCGTAACCGCTGCACAAATGTTGTATGGCAGTAATATTAGAGTACCCGGTGACTTTTATGATACAACTGATTTGAAAATTAGCGATTCTGAAAATTTCGTAAATAAGTTAAAAGCTGTAATTGACGGGTTAAAGCCATCTAATAGGAAAAATAAGTCACCAAATAAGATTTTTGTGCATAAAGACTTGTATGATTGTGAATATATTTTTATCCGTAATGACGCAGTACGGAAGCCGTTACAACCACCTTACGACGGACCATATCGCGTCATAAGTAGAGATAATAAAGTATTTTGTATTCAGTTGCCCGACCGACAAGTTAAAGTTTCTATAGATCGTCTGAAACCAGCGTACATGTTAATAGAGGATGAATCGCAATCTAAAGTAGTTGATAATAGTAATAGGGATACCGTTTGTCGAAAAGTTACGAAAAAAGTAACAATTCAAACGGACGAACCCGATAGTAAAGTTTATACTACGCGAACTGGTCGAGTAAGCAAAAAGCCATTGAAATACCGATAAATTATTTTATTGTTAAAATGTCAATTTTGCAGATTTATTTAGGACATTAGTTTCAAATTGTGGTATCGTGATCTTTAATTTCATTTACGTTGAGACGATACATCAGTATAGTGGACTAAATTAGCAAAATGGGTTCTAATCAAACGAAAGAGAACGTCATTGTAAACGAAAATGTATCTAATGTGGCCCACATGCATAATAAGCTAAATATTATTGGCATAGTGATGATAGTTATTATAATAATGTTAATCATGGTATTTGCGTACGCACTGAAACGAAGATTCATTAGAGGCGTGAGAAAATGGTTAAGAAAAGAAATGGTAGCCAGTTCTGTAGCCTTACCTAGTATTAAGGTCGAAACTGTGCAACCTCAACATACAATGAGTCCGCCGTCAACAGCCAAAGTTGTGCTGTGATAATAATATGCTGATCAAAAACCCTCGTTCTCTCAAGTGATATTATATTTGTGTGAATGTGTAGTGAATGTTAAACAGTAGTGAATGTATATTTTTTATGGCGTCATCATGTCGGATACTGGAGACTCTTGGTCATTCGTACGAGTAGGCCAAGCGTGTAATTTTATTTTTTAATATGTATAGCAGAGTAACCCGGCATGATAACTACCCTTAACGTATATCGTATATAATATAGATTATGTATATTTCATGTTACCTATTATGTATGTAATCACATTAAATGTCAAGACGGACTCTCTAGAAGTGTTCCGCAACTGTAATAGACGAATATGAGTAGTGTATTACATAGATTTAAGGCAGTTACAGGACGTATTGTGTTATATTTTGTTTTTCGATCGTAGGACATTCTGTATAGTTTGTATTGTTGGTACCGGCCGGCCACAATGACACCAAGAGAGGAGAACAGAGTATAACACAAAGGTTAAGAACATTTTGTACTTAGTTTAAGATTTTTTTTTTTTTTTTAGAAAGTTTTATCCTTTTTGAAGATAGATTTTTTTCTACTCTGTATTTGATATTTACTTTGTAATAATGAACATAAGTTTGAACCTGCACTCTCAGGCACGAGAGATGTATCTTTTAATCACTAAGCCATTAGGTACAAAGCCAGTAGTACTGAGACAAACATGCGCTTATCGCACAACCCGTCAAGCATCTTGTTTCAAAGTTGTTATTGTATAAATGTATACTGTAAGCAAATTTTTGTTGAGACTGTAATTTAATAATATTGTTTGTGAACATTGTAAGCATTTCTTGGATTATATAGTAACTGGATAAGAATATTTTTTTTTTGTAAAAAAAAAATCTTTTGTAAAAAAATTTTTTTTTAAAAAAAAGGGGAGGAATGATGTAGCGGGACCTACACTAATTGTTGACGCATCAATATTGTTCATACTGTACTTGCATTGTGTTCGCCTCCTCAGTTGTCCCGTATATCGCACTACCAACGCACGCTACTAAATATTGTGACCGTACCTAATCGTATGTAACCTAATTGGAGTCAGATAATAAAAGTGTATTAATTAGTATTCGGTTTCTTTACTTATCTCTGAACACGACACCCCACCATCTAAAGTACCAACGCTCGTTCCAACGTTGGACCACAAACTCGATGAGGCGTACACACGTTGGCGAATAAACTAGTTCTGTCCCGTCAGGGCCTGGATGAGGAAGCCATTTTTACTCGACGTACGCACTCGCTGCGTGTTGTAGCAGAACTGAGCAAAGCGCCAACGTGTGGACAGATCGCCAACGTTGGCGCGCAGATCCTTTGATAAAACCGACACGAGACGGCCAACTGCCAACGCTCGCCCCAACGTTGGGACCAATGCCATTTTCTAGATCCACACGTTGGACGCATAGCCTTGGAACGAGCGTTGGGGCCAACGTGTGGAACCGGCGTCAATAGTGTTTGTTTGAGTTTATAAATCATTATGAAGATGAAAGGCAGTACGCACATTACGAACATTGACTTATTTAGATTATTTAGTTGTATCAGATTTATGATCAAGATTTTTGAAAAAAAAAAGACTATGTCGGCTGACTGTTTAGTCTACAGTGTGCGGGAACTTTTAGGAGTTACTCCAATGACGATGACTGCTAAGGATCCATTCACCGTCAAGCCAGTGATAGATAATCCTTCCAGCTGATTATGTCAGCACTGTTCAAGTCTGCATAACACACGCCATCCCAATTAGTATCGAAACAGCGTAATCTAATATCCTTTGGTTGACATTTAAATGTTGCACGCGACGCTGGTATTCAACCCAGCTTTATTCCTGGAAGATCTAATAATCTTCGTTACGTCAGATTGCTGTAATAATGCGGTTTTTTTATGAATTTAACTCACATATACTTCTCATCTGCATAGACGTCGTGGTATAAAAAGGTTCATAGGACAAAAGTGTCATTTCAAATTTTGTTGATCGAGTGGTTGTAACGCTAAAATTATTGCTCCAATTTAAATAAATCTGGTAGTTACACAAAAAGTATAAACCTGAGAAATGACATGGATACTTTTTTCTGGTATTGGTAGTAAGTAGTTCTCTGGGAACGTCGGTAGAACCACACGGAACGGCTGGTATAGTTTTGTTCTTAACTAAACCCAGCTTTGTATTTGTTAACTTTCATAGGAATGATAACGGAGCCCTGAGTAACGGCGGTTTTACACAAAACTTCTGCGTTTATACTAAGTCGAAGTTATCTCGGAATATTTTCTTAGTTACCGGGCGGTAATCTTATCTTTATGTATAAGGAATGTGCTAAAGCTTGTCTAAATAATGAACTTTGAAAATATTTTGAATAATAAATATTTTTCCTTTTGTTTCAGGATTTTTTTCAATAATGCGGCAGTCTAATGGAGTCTAGCTTAGGCATTACGGAAGCCGGTAAGTCAGTTTTCGTATAATTTTCTTCTAAACTTTTTGAAAATTTGAATTAGAATTTTCGAATATAAATCTTGCGTTTACCATAGGTGAGTTGCATTACTTAAATCGGAGAATCGAAAGATTTAACAATTTAAACAAATTAACAAAACGCACCCTTTCTCAAAAAAATCTTCAAAAAATACAATTAATCAAGAACAGGATTTTCCTTTCGTCCAAGTCATAGTGACTTTGGTGGGTATTTTTTTTGGCAGCAGTCGGCGGCAGGGAGTCTGGCATACCCATCGTCAACACAATGGCCGACGTTGATGGATGAGCTCATTGGGGTGCATGTAAGACCCACTAATGTGTGCCCAGCATTATATTCATTCAATTCCTATTATTTTTCATGTGTTCGGATTTTTCGTTGTGTTTTATTGCATTCGTTTTGTCAATTTCCACTAGCTCTTGCTTGTGACTTTCAAGATAATATTTCAAGGACCTAAAACTGTTTTAAGCTCTCATATAATGTTGTCGTAACAAGTTTGCATAGAAGTGATGTAAAAAAATACTTTTCCCATCTCTCACTGATACCCGCATCCGGATCAAAAGTATTATGAATGTCGTTTACTTTCGAATTTATAATTAATACTTATAAGTAGGATACGGATTCTACTTCTCATCTTAAGCCGTCTCCAGATTTGACCCTATGACCTAATCTGCTACTTCCCGTCCAAAATCTATCACTTTCCACCACTGCACCAATCTATTCTCTAATATATCTTACAAAATATCTTTTTACCCCGGGCAAGAGTCCAAGTCTGACAAAATACAGCCTACGCAAGCTGCACGCCCCTCTCCAGCCGCCCCAGGGCTGCCAACGACCAGAAAATTAACATTATCAATTTGTCCACTTGTACCACTAGATATATTATGTACCACATACTCATGCTTGCGACATTGTCCTCATGATATTAATTTATATTACATACATTCCTTGGGAAACTGATTATTGTTTTACCGTACAAAATGGAGCTTACGCGTGGGTTACACAAGCAGTGGGTCCATCCTTTAGTGTGAAGTATCAAAGATATAAAAAGACATAAACTTTCGCCTTTAAAAATAAATGTTACTTGGTTTTCTTGGACTATACTTAAATATCTTGTATACAGCCTGTTCACACTAGTGGATTTTCCGAGAGATATCACTCGGTTCGTGTGAGAGCGGTGTTGTGCGGAAAAACCGCCAGTGTGACGATTTCACGCGTGTATTATTGGGTATTGTGGGTAATTAAAAATCTGTGAACTTGTGTGTTTCGCGGTATTGAGCGATGAATATTTTCTTATACAGGTCTTTCACATTTACAATATTAAGTAGAATATGCATTAAGGCTTTTACTGATGACTTATTGATGTCCTTAATTGAATCTCGATGACTGCTGAATAATAAGTATTCTTTCGGTTGCGGTGGTCACTAAAGTGCAATTAAGAAACGAATGGTTTAATCAAAGATTTACTTAAGTGCAAATAAATGGAAATTACCGCAAAGATGACTGACCTATATTTTCAACTTGACGAAACCTATGGCTACATAATCCTAGCAAACAATACAGCATCAACCGTCATGTCACAGAGTAGGTTAATTGCAACCAATGACAAACTATTAATTCAGTTAGCTAATGTTGTCAGCGAGGACATTGTGCTGCTAAGCCTACTCTGTGTATATCATAGTGGACAATGGGCCGGATTAGTGGGACATGCAGCGCGGTGATAAAACTTGTGAATTAATTGTGCTGGATGACTGGACGCTGGCTATTGTAATGCGTTGTGCCCCTCAAAATGTTTTGACACAAGCTTTGGGTGCGGCCCTCTCTCTTGTTTTCGGAGCTGCAGTGTAAACTGATTTGAGTGCAGGTGGATACAAGGCTGCTGGATATTGCAGTTGGGATGTACTTGTATTTTTGTATGCGAAATCTTTACTAAACTAATAAATAAAGCTTGATAGACAGATAGTTTGATAGCGATAATCTCAGGATCTACAGGACCTATTTGAAAAAAAAATCGATTTCATTGTAAAATAGTTCATCTATCGAGGAAGTCTACATTTTATCACGGAGTGGTTCCCTCAAAACTTCTCACGGAAACTAGTTGAACTATACGATTGTAAAATTCAAAAAACAAAGATTGCATCCTTTGGTCTGTATTTTTACATCTTTCAACCCTCCCAGCGCTCATCTTCAAGTTTTGGTCCCGGACCACTTGCAGACTAAATTAGGTTTTTTGGACTTTCCACTTGAGTCCATAACTTATGCAGCTCCACGCTTGCTTGCAGTGTTGGCTCCGAAAAAACTTTACCTTGGTTTAATTTAGTTTTATGGGTCAAGGTAACAAAAGTTTGTAATTGTTTTCAGTTATTTTAGCTCATGTTATTAACGCTATGGGACTAGGTTTGGGCTAAATTAACAATTTGATGAAGTGAATGGTTCGGAAATTAATTTAAATGCTTTGAAAGCTAATTAATTCGTGCCCGAGGATAGTTTAAATATACACATACTTTTACTTAACAATAGAGATAAACAATACATTAGCACTTTGACAGCGATACGGTTATGATTTACATCAGAACATTACCAGGGAACGTGCCAACTGCGAATTCTAACCGACTATTATAATATCATGTAATCCGACGCACAGGCATAGCATACCCATCAATGATTATATTATACTATCTGGCCAGGGGCAGATGAAGTCCTTTTTTTTTTTTTAACGACCTCAAAAATCATCTAATGACCCCTCCCGTTGTGGGTTAGCAGCGGTGAGGGAGTGTCAGACTCTTACTGACTAAAAACCGTCGTGTTCCGTCATAGGCCTTTTATGTACCAGGGCCGCGGTATCTCTTTCGAACAACCCGCAGCAGATGCAGTCCTCAAAAACAATTGTGGGCACATCCAACTGTTAAGCTTGAAAATTCATAAAATTTGGTGTTTTAGGGAATATACAAGGAGGTATATCGGGAGAATATGAAGGGGAGAACAGAGTGGGTAGTATATAATGTAGTACATAAGTATATAATAATATGGAGGTATATAAAGAACATATGGAAGTCCATGAGGGAGTATATAATAAAGAGTAACCAACATACAATCGTACCAGCTTTCACGTTTATAACATTAGTAGGATAATACAGCCACAGAACAGAAAACCACAGATATTAGTACAGATATGTATATAGATTATTACATACGACATAATATGCAGTAAGCTTCATTTGTCAGTCAAATCAATGGTTTCGATGGCAGCGTGCCACCATGATATTTCCGATAGGTAAACATTACAGAGCGGTCGTGCATGCTAGCATACATATGTATGCTTGTTGTGTATATAGATCGATATTTGCATGAATTTAATAGGTTACCGGATAAACGATGATTCACTTGAGGGTATGTTGTTTGAATGGCTATAGTTATGGCGAGAATTAGGTGAATAGGCATCGAGGTTCTTGACAGACCTTGGATAATATAGCTTGGAACGCTTTACTGTATTATGTAAAGAGTGATGATTTTTTCATGTGGCATTCTTCAGAAAGATTTGTTTAGGGACTTCGGTCATGGAGGAGTGCAAAGCTTTTACTGAATAAAAACCATTTGTTGCTTTTGGAGGCCATTGTGTACCAGGGTTGTGGTCATCCTTATGAACATACCTGCACTCCCGCTTGTTCAGGAGAGCCTTAAAACTTTATACTGTATAAGTCAAAGCTTTTTGACGCCACCCAAAATACCAAAACATGAAACCAAAGCTCACGGGGCCTTGCAATTCAAAGAACTAATGTACCCAGTTTCCCAGCAATAATTCCTAAATAATTCCAAATAATACGACATATTCTCAACGGAATACCTAAGCTCGATTTAGTTTCCTTGCATATAATTCGAGTCTACAGCAGCATTCTCGATTTCAAGCGTACCTAAGTTGATATACGCCGGGTGTATGGGCGAACCGTTAATCAGACAAAGGGTCTCTGTTCAAGTATAATGCGCTTCAAGCTGCTGGAATCGCTGCAGTTTCTAGTTCTGGGTTTAATGTACTGTGATTGCAAATGTGGGGGTGTACTTCAAGCGCTGTGTGCTCTGTATAATGATGGATTGAAGTTCTGGCTCAGTAACCAGATTTCTGCTAATTCGAGGGTTGTTTGATTACAAGGCAGATATCAATAGGACAACATACACACATATATAGGACAGATACATAGTTAACACAGGTGCTTAGATCCTTTTCAATTATATGGGGACAAATCACAAACATCTCACGGTTACGACTCCGCTCAAATATGGCCGCTCGACAATTTGACGCGAGCTAAACGATTACGCTCCGACTAACGACTGCAGATGGTTTAGAACCCTACTAAACCCACACAAACTCATTGCCAATACACTGCCGAAAAGCCAACGAGTCCAGATTTAAATTTCACAACAAACATTTCAGTAGGCGAGGTCGTAAGCAACTTCCCGCTAACTTGTTTCAACCGCGGGAATGAGGTGTTAAATACCGCCCCGGGCCGGCCTGTGTCGGATGGAACCGGATAAATCCGGCGAAAACTGGAACTGTGCACCTTTAATGTACATAAATTCGGTTGCTTGACGGACTGGCTGTTGCAGTCTGGTTAAAGTGGAGTTAATATATTTTGGGTGTAATTATTCCTCGTGCTGCACATATTTGTTTTTAGGAGTTCAGAGGGTGAGAGGTAAAATATTTGAGGTAGAAATTACCATTAACAGAATAACTTAATATCATGGCTTAGTGGCGTTTTTTAGGGAAACTGCCTTTTGGCATATTTTTCTTTTCTGTTATGTGTCACTATTTCAGCTTATTGTGTTGTTACTGCAGATGTTATGGTGTAGCTGATATAATCAAACAAACATACAGCAGCACATATGATCGAGATCTTTGTTTTAGTTCCATAAAGCCCTACTTCAGTCCTCACTATTTGCCGTATTTCACCTTTCGACGAAAAGATTTTTAATATAAACGTGAGCTGCAGTAGACAGCACGTAAAGAGTCCCCTGATACATCGTTTAATCTCGGTCACAAAATGTCCATTTCTATAAGTCTTACATAAGGTGTCTTTTAAAAGCTGAATGGTCTCTAAAAGATGACCAGAACTCCTCTTGGCATCGTGCCTTCTATGCCAACTTGGAGTTCAAAATGTAACTTATAGCATTTTACTCTCTGGTAATTTAAGAAAATTTATTTTAGTGAAATAATACGCGGGTCAGTTGGAATTCAGAGAGGTTTTGCAGGATTTTTATGACGGTCTTAGCTTTTTAGTGGTATTTCAAATTGCTTTATAATTTTATTTTAGCTATTGTACCAGTTATTTTGTCCAATGAATTTGTTGAACTGTTAGATGGCTTAGTTTTCTACACAAGTATTACATATTGTTATTTTTCTATACCTTATTTGTTTTATAGGTATTCCATTTCTTATATACAGCTTATGTAACCAAAAAACACCATCACTCTAAAAAACCAGTTCCTCAACTCAGATTATGGATGCCACGGATCCACTCGAACTATGATCAATCGACCCGACTGGGAGGGAGAAGTAAGGCATAAAACTTGGAAAATCGGACGGCATCCGATCCGTGTACTGTCAATAATTGATAATGGATGACGTCATTATGTCAGCTGGTGATTGATTGGCTGTTCCGGAACGCGCCGAGATGCTACAGAGAAAAACAGTAGGTCAAGTTTATGTCGGCTCTATTCATGTTTGGATTAGGTTTGGCATTGTCATACTCGACGATGTAACTGTATGTATTTTGCTTAGTTGGTCTTGTACTGGTCCTGTGGTCCGGTGGTTCCAGGCATTTAACATACATCCAATTGTTTATTTCGATGTGTGCTTTTATAAGGAGGGCCTGATACGTGCAAAATCAGTATATTTCGATTGCAAGAAAGTTATGAAATTACACATTATTCACCTGATAATACAGTCACTTTTATCTTTAAACGAATTCACCAAATGATATGTTGTATTTTAAATAAGTTTATGGTAAAACATGAACACGCAATTAGCGTTATTTCAACGACTGCATTTAGTTACCCTACTGGTTCCCAATTTACAATGTACAACGCGATTTAAAACATTATGTCTTCAGGGCTCTGTTAACTTGCATTGTTCAGGATTGGATATTGACTCCATAAATTATGCCATGGTGGAGTATTCCTCGTAATGGATGGTGCCACCATGAACTATAATGGCTCGACGGTTAAAGGGAAGTGCTTTAAAAAGGGAGATTTATCTAACGTTATAAATGGAGATGGATGTGAACATTTATATAATTTTCGCTTGTGTTAAGTGTATGATTGATTTTGATGTGTTTAGTGATTTTAAGTACCAAGAATACATAACGAATATCATAGCAACTGTATGTGTATGGCAATCGTTATGAGTAGTCAGAGGCCAGAAAGTTTGACAGCTAGTTACTCCATTTAAAACACTGGTACGTATTCTTTCCTTCAAAAAAACTCTTGATAACTGGCACTCTGTATACACTATTTACAATTTTAATATTTGAATTTCACACATGCCAAACAAACATTCCAAGCTTATGTCACAAATACATATACAATAAAGAATTATGAATATCCTAATCTATTGATTCTTATACAGCAATAAATTTTCCAAAAACATTTTAATTGGTACATAATGTGAAGCGTAGGATATGGGACGGCGGAATGTGGCCGGCCTAGCATCCTTTATGAAACACAAATAGGGATTACTGGTCCCTAAATACCTTATTGCTTGGATTCTGACGTAGATACACTTGAAATGTTACGATGGTGGTAAGGCGAGGTGCTATTGTTAGCGGAGATAATTTACTAAGTTTTTGGTAAGATTGACTTTATAATCTTTTAATAGTGTTAAAAATAAGGTTTAAGTTAGTTTTAAGGAGAGATTCGACTGGTATGCGGCAGTGTGACGTAGAAATATGTCCTTTAGCTTTCTTGTTCTAAAAAATGCGTGCAAACATAACCTAACCTAACCTAACCTAACCTAATGGTCGAAAGACCTGTGTTGTTCGGAAATGTTTGCAGCTTTTTCTTATTTCTTTATAGATCACACAGAGACATAGACAAGAACATGTAGAACAGTATTTTTTAATTGAACATGCATAAACTGTTTACAGCCTAATTAAATTGGATGCTTTAAATCGGATCGAACGCACACAGTCCCTAATTCAAACCTACTTTATCGATAATCTGATCTATCGCTGTGTCTATTACGTTCACTAATAGTTGTCGTTCTAGCCGATTACTATAATGCACAAAGGGAGCCCAGGGCCGATGTTATTGTGAGCTCAAAGGCGTCCATCAAATTGTTACGTATTAATTAAGTAAGGTTGCTTACAAAGGACTGGTGCCTGCAGCTATGGCTTAGTTCCACCTGCTGTATCGCATTACATAGCTTAGATTAGTGAACACACTGATAAAGTTTGAGTGTAAATTAGTAGTTAAGTATTAGACGGTTTTGGCTGTTACTCGATGTGAGATATGTTGTTGACTTCAATACAGTTAAGTTTTAATGTAACTAAGTATGTTTAATGTTTTTATAAACACTAGTAGGTACCTAATACTCAATATTTTATTCGCTATCGTATATTAACTTTATGGTAATATGGCCAAGCTTCCAGGAGGTAAAAAGGGGCGACAAAAATCCTAAATATGCTGTCAAAAAAGATCTCATCTGCCAACGAGACTTCGCCTAACCACACATAAATAATTCTGTCAGACTTTCATTAAATATGCTTTTTTACAAAATCGTAGTCTTAATTCCTTTACGGTGGTATATTATTTATTCTGTGTATGCCAGTATTGCTTGAGAGGGATAAAAGCTTCGTCATCCTATCTATCTCCCTAGTGTTGTTTTCGCAATTTACCTTGATTTGCATGGAGAGGGGGATTTTTGACATGATGCTAGAGAACCACTCTCTAGTCTACTGTTTGTGGATTATACTTGATATTCAATTAACTCTGCCTATTACACAAGGGAACAAGATTTTTGTTGCATGAAATATTACGACTAATATTGTATATTTCTGGGCTGCTAATTGAAGATCTGAAGTCAGAATTTCTGTATCAGCTTTAATTTTTGAAATATCAGCAAAACGTGATTTTCAAGAAAAACACAATTTTATTAACAAAAAACAGCAGAAGAACAACAATTAAGGATCAAAAACTTTATTTCATAAGATTTTCTAGCTTGATTCGGTGCACTAGGGCTGTCTTTAATCCTGCACCAGTAGTTCGCCACCATGTTGGCATTCCAATGATCCTGGGACCGCTTTTCCATAGTCCGAATATCTTGATGGAACCGTTCGCCTTGTTCTTCACTGAGATCACATAGATTTTCAGGGAAATGGTCGAAATGGCTAAGGAGGAAGTATACCTTGGTGCTCATATTACAACCAAGCCGACAACATCTGTTCAAAGTGATTTGAATAAGCTTTCATCCTTTTTTTTTTATAGAAAATTTTGTGCAATCCAAACGAATTCGTTTCAGGCATTTTTTTCGATATCGGTCATGTAATTATGAAACTTACACTTATGTCAACCACCTTATTTGTGGACCATCAGAAATTCCGGCTTTTAGTTTCTCTATACTCAAATTAAGGGACTTTTTAGATATGTATTGAGCATTTTTGTTCAGAGCTTTTAGAAGTTGTTTCATGAGCCCAAGTTTGATGTGCTAAGGTGGTAGCACCTTTATTAAGGTAAAGTAGTAGATAACAAATTTGGGTTAATCCATTTGGACCGTTTTTTTTGTTAATACCGTTCATATCAACCTCGCAGAAAGACTACCTAATGTTCGAGGGTTCTCGCCAGATCATCGGTGTTTGTTACTTGAAATGGGGTCTTTTCTTATTTTTCCATAACCTTAAAGACTCGACGCATGTTTTACATACCATTTTAGACACCCAGTAGGTACCTGTCGCAGGTGTCCAAAGAAAATCCAAAGAACTCAAAGTAAACCCGTTTCAAGAACTCCGACACGCTTAGTCTACAATCTTTAAATGTATATTCACCACAAATATTACAGAAATAGTATCATTTTTACAATTATTTTGCAACATAGAAATAGTAAAAATTATATACTTTTTAAATAAAATGCTCTGTTTTATGAAATTTATGTGTAACTAGTTCGAAAATACGGTCAATAGCTGTATCTCAAAAACTAAAGCAGTTAGAAAAAAAAATGTGGGTAGATTTGAAATCAGCGACCTCGAATTATTAAACAAAAGTCATAAAATTTCATGCAACAAAAAAAAAGTCTTATTTTGTTCCCTTGTGTTATCATCATTTGCATGACCTTCCCGAACGTTTATAGGGTAGCATATCTCCCTGCATGCAGGTTGAGTACTAGTGCTTTACATGACTTTTTGAATTTTGACTATATATAACGGCTGTCTCAGATGTCCCAACCACGGATCGACGGCACTAAGCTTAGCTTAAAAACCATTTAACTACGTCGAGATATTATGTCAAAACATAAAGTTCTTATCATGTTCTTACAAACAAAGAATACTTTATTACCTAACCAAGGTATTATTATCCTAAACACACGATTGTCTCAGACAGCGAGCCGATGAATTACTCGCACCATTTCTGACACAGTTTAGTGCACACAACATTATGTTCTGCGGTTACGTTAACACTTTGGTCACGGCTACATGAGAATCTGTTCCTAGAAACTGGCCTTGATCTTGTAGGTTTGATAGGAAATTGATAGACTGACTATTGATTGGTTAGCAAATTTCTGTGTCATTCGTTTGTTTTCGCCACAGTTATTGCCAGCTTGAAGAGCTTGTCATTTCTCCCATATACTTAAAGCAATAATCCCGGGGAACTCGTTACAGGCCCAATGACTCTCAATTTTAGCAGATAGCGCTTCCATTAAAAGTTGGCCCTTTATTTAGCCGACAGCGCCTGAAAAAAATGAAGATTCTGCCTAGTGTGGTACTTGGGCTTGTGGGCCGCGGGATTATGTATGTTGTAACGCGGGATCAAACATCTGATTAACATTTGTTTTAACTATCTTTTAATTAAAATGTATAGAAAAAGTTAGAACAATAGAAATAAAATGCTCTCACGATTATCCAAAATGCATGAAAATATACGTAAATAATGCGTGCGTCAGTTCCTTATATTATGTTTCGGAATGTTTATTATTCAAAAGTTCAGTAAAACAACACGCCATGACATTGCCATAATCTGCGCCTATCACGTAACCAAAAGTCCGTACTTTTTAAATCCCGGTCCCGGGATTTATATGATCGTCCCAACACTAATTCCAACGAACAAGTTTAAGCCACCGCAGTGGAAACTTGGCGTCGCGACGAACGACTGGTTTTTGTTGAAATTTGCGTTTTTATATATTCTGCGAGTAGGCTTCTCATATTGTGTGGCAGGCTATCTCTTGTACTAGTGCCGTGTTAATACGGGATGCCGCGAGATTGAATGTTTTTGTGTGTAGGAGATGTTATTGTATAACAATGTATAGTATGTACTGTAATGTTATGACAGTAAACGCAGTAGGTACGGTCACATGTTGTTTACAGAGATGTAGCTAGAGATGTAGCTTTGTTTTTGACATAGACTGATTGAATATAATGCAATTTCTCAATCAATTTACAATATTTTTAATACATCTTTTTAATGCAATAAGATTAATTCGAAATTCACGCATGCGTCTTGGCATTATTTCGACCAAAAATCTCTTCCTATAAGAATCGTAGGCACATATTTGTCCCAATATCTGCGAAAACACCTGATACATTGTCCCACATGCACCTACCTCCATGTTAAAGTCAGAGCATAAAATGTACTCTCTAAGCTACAAACGTTCCCAAGACACTACCTTCCACAAACAGCCGGCTACACGAATTGACCAGACAAAATGCACTCCGGGTTACAACTGCATTATTGAGTGTCACCCACTGCACTGTCACCTGCGCCTGAGTCGTAAATAACTTCTATTCACGGAGTAAGGAAAGATGAGTGGAGATGCTATAATGCAGGTAGGCCAGGCGCCTTACGGTACGGTACGGTATAGGTTCGGTTGGTGACCACAACGATCGGTAACGAGTGAACTAATGAGGCGTTTGCGTTCATTGAGACATACATTATGTCAACGATTTTTGGCATTACAAAAATTATCGCCTCCAAATAAGGGGGTAACAGCATGTTGGTGCGCTACTTTCTTGGCGATTTTCAGTTATGGCATCTCCGCCAGTAATTTTGTTCTCCATGGTTATATTTTTCAGTGCATACAGAATGTTTTATTTATATCTAGGCTCTGTTACACGGTCACGTAACGCCCGGGTAATATACATGCTGTTCGAGTTTGGAATTTTCTAGTGAAGTTTTTGAACTTTTTTATGGAATGTAAAACTAGTATTGGTGTCGAGTTTAGCAGTTCATTTTGTATGTATTCGTGAAAAGCTCGTTATTCGGGAATAGTTGAAGTACGTGTCACTTTGTTTCGAAAATTGGTAGTGGGGAAAAAGAAGTGTTCATTTATCCTGCCTCCTACTATCATACCAGTTTAATATTACAAACACGAATGTTTGTGTGTATAGATGAACTGCTGTCTGGATGTTTGTTCTTCTTTCACGTAAAGACTACACCAAAAATACGTAGGCTACTTTTTACCTTATCGCGGGAAGATGTTACCTTCGGAAGCAGGTGAAAATGCTGGTGGGAGCAAGTAAAGTATAACTCCAACTTCCGAGTATTAACAAGAAGATACATACGCCGGTACTTTAAGGGAAAGTCTTGGCTATAAAGCTCAATGACGCAATTAATCTCTATAAATTATCTGTAAGAAATAGTCCTCTTGGATAACATATAGTACAATGCTTGTGCTTGAAACAGAGGGTACCTAATGTTTTGTCTAGTATTTATGTTGTTATCATCGTATTAGGAAATGGGCTCGTTTGTTATTGTGGAGTAGACTTTTCTCTTGAATAAATAATTTAGAAATAGACTAGCGGTTGCCCGCGGTTTCACTCGTGCCCTGGCGAAACTTTTATCCATAGCCGGATGTTGATAAAAACTATCCTATGTCCCTCTTCCAGGTTTAAGCTACTTCTCCTCTAATTTTCATCTTAATCAGTTCAGCGGTTCTTGAGTTATAACTAGTGTAAACTTGACTTTCTTTTATATACGAGTATACTGTAATATAAAGATAAGGTCAACTTAACAACAACCGAAATAGGTAGAAAGTCCTAATTGCCAATCGTGTAATACTTTCCGATCAACAAAAAACCTGGCGCACGGATTCACATGCTATCATCACGGCTATCATTTGAAAATCCCGTAGTGTCAAAATCCAAGGCAAATAACATCACGTTGCTAGGCAACAAATCAGTAGTCAGGCCAGTCCGTCAATCCGGCCAATCAGTCCACTTTAGCCCTTCAGCTATAGATTGTTAGGCCGATGACCTACTAGTGCGATTTAGCACGGTAGTCGCACACAATTGCGCTACTTATTCGCCCATGTGTGACCGGCCTAGCTTGATGAAATTAGTGGTTATCGAGTATGGGAATGAGAGAACAACTATAGACGTTGGCAGTCTAATGTTTGTTTCGTAAGTGATTTTTGTAATGGTGAAAACAATGATTTTTGTTAACACACTTATGTTCGTTCAGACATACGTAAATGTTTGTAAACATGCACGTTCCAGTATGTACTTACTTACTTCAAATGCTTAATTAGTTGGTAAAAGATGTGATGATAGTAATGGCTTCAAAAACCTGATAAAAATCAGTGAGTCAATCGAATATAACATGTGTGTAAATAAAACTATGTTACGTACTTATCTATGTCTAGCGATTGAAACAGATAAAAAAAATAGAGAGATAAGGATGCGCACTATTATGACTTTATTATATCGATTATTATAAAATTATCATACTAGTTTTAAACTATAGTGCCATTATATTGTAGGATTTCAATGATAAATAATACGGATTGAAACCCAAAAAAATTAAGAAGTTCTCATTCTGAAGTACTTTTTGAAAAGCTGAAGTTTAAGATATAACATTCTTCACGGTCAAGATTAAAATCGTGCATATGATACATTGTGATGATAACAATTCTTTTCTACAACAAAAAGCAGTAGATGATCCAGCTCATATCTATATTCCCTGTAGATCCCTACAATATAATTCAAAGGGAACTAGGTCCAACAAAGCAATGGTCACACAAACGACGCAAGTTTTTCTATTACGATCCCAACCTTCTGACGTATTACGTATTGTGATGGGCAACGAATTGCCATACGTCATCATTAAGTGTTTGAGTTGCGAACACTTTCGCATACTTTGTTGGCACAGATTCCTTTTTGTTTGCTCCCTATTCAGTTACGGAATTTATGACGTTCAAGCGTTCAAATTTTATGGTGACTTGGTATGTTATTGCGTTTTGGTTCCGTTTTTGGGAAAAATATAGAGATTTTTGATTGTTTGTGTAGATAACATTTTACACATGCTTTTTCTGGCCCTGTGAACTATTTCAAATACTGCTGCATTGTACCAAATGTCTTTCTCTGTATCAAATGTCATAGGTATAAACATTAGAGAATTTACATGCCTTAACTTTTGGAAAGGTTTTTGTACTGCATTTGAAACAGAAAAAAAAAACGTAATAAGAAAACTATTGAACCAAAAGTTTCTTAAAGTAGAATGCAAATCATTTAAAATACGATTTCGAACAAACACATAGGTAAATAAGATGTCAAAGTACAGCAACACCATCGTGCGTTAACTGATTACATCTAAAAACTTTCTCATAACGACATTAAAACTTTTTTAATCAAACAAACAACAAATTCAATTTGAAATTATAAACTTTATTTGACTTGCATTTACAACTAATTGCTATTCCACACATTAATTTGATGGGGATTTGAGCTGTCATATTCAATAATGCCTATTAGCATACGCAATTAAGTAAAATGAGATGCGATTGTACTAATGGCACGTTTTTGCGAAGTCACTAAAATAGTCGATTAATGGTTATCAGTTTTTAAAACTAGAATTTAAGTTAGACCTTTTTTGGACATTACAAAGCATTTTAAATATTAAGGGCGATGAATTTGCGAAATTAATTGAATTAGGGACATAAAATATCGTATGTATATTTTGCTGATGTAATTTTTTATTAAGTATACCTACTCTGCTAGCTATTTATATTTTAATAAGCGTAAACACAAAAACAAAAAAATAACCTCTGACTCTCGTCCTGACCAATTCATGATCAATCTTATCAATAAATTCTTACAACTTCATACTTACCATCATCTTTCAGGAACATAAATACATACCATCAGCTAGAATACTATATCATGTATTTTTCCACCTCTTACAACTTAAACTAAACAATATCCATACCACCACTTACTCCTCATCTTCTAATGCACTTTCATGAAGTAGGCATACATATTCCCCCCGTGGCCTATTCCGCAAACATACCGATCAAAATGCAAGCAGCACTGCAGACCAGGGAGCACAGCCATCAAATGAATTCTGCATGAACTGACACCACTTTGTTCCGTACACAGAATTTTTAGCCCATCCTAGATTTCCTAGGAGATTACAAGTCTCTAGGCTATCTGGATAGCTTGATTTTTATTGTAGATAAGTAAGTAGACAAGTTACTGTCGTTGAAGATGGCAGCCGATTGACATAGTTTTTGAATCACTTTTTCGTTACATATTTTGAGTCTTACACATATTCACGAATACACACATATGCGCATATACACGGTTACATACTTGCGAAGTAGTGAAGATTTACTAATATTGTAAATGCAAAATTAATTAATCCATCTGTCCCACTTTCACGCCAAAACTACTGCACCAATTTAAATACATATGTGTACAGTAAGACCCTAATTACTCTTTTTATATGCATACGGAAAATAAATCCTTTGGGGACACACAGCATAATATAAACACAAAAAAAATCAAAATACAGAGTCAGGTAAAATTTACCCGACTACAAAAAGTGGTGCATTCTCGTTAGCAAGGTTCCATCTTAGCTAGCAATTAGTTGCCGTGAACAAAATCGCTCGACTAGGCAAAAAGGCAAAAGGCAGTCTGAAAGTTCAATTAATTAACTCATCAGTGAGAAAAAGTTAAGGCAGTCGCAACATCGCTTTGGATACAATCACTTTACTTTACTACTTGTGCTTTATTTATTAGTTTACTTCTCGGTTGTGTATGGGGTATTACCCCAGTTGTATATGGCGTTTATGAATGATTCAGATAGTTATTAAATTCACTTCCTTATCGCCTGAAATGACTAGCTTATGACAAGTTTTCTATCTTTGGAGAAAATATTGTATTTTTTTTGAGTTACATTACATGTAGAATACGCACACACATATCTGTGCCTAATAAATGATTTCATGATAAAAGACATTTAGCATGATCTGGGATACAGCTTCTGAAAATTATTCTTGAAAAAGAAAACCTGGCCTATAATGATCTACCATAATGCACAGATTCTTAAAGGTTTTTAGACAACAGTCTGTGCAATTCTTCCGAAACGTCGGAAAAATAAAAAAGTATCGCACCTACCTTTACATACAGTATCGCGATTATTTATAAATATGTACACATTTTTACATCTTAAATCACAAAAAAAAAACGACCAACAATTTAAGGCCATATTTAATGGAAACAATGAACAGTTTGTAGCGTCGTCTGCGATGTCGCGCGCACGCCGTGCCGCTGCCGCTGACGCGTCATTACGGGCTTTGTGCCGCGACGCGCCGCCTTGTCGCCTTGTCGCGGCTCACTGTGTGTTTAGAAACACCAGCTTTTCAATGGTAATGCGATTTAAAATGTGTTGAGGTTTTGTGTGGTTTATTGTGTTTTTTAAGAATTAAGTATGTAATTATTTTGTTTTGTGAATTATTTCTAGGAAACTTGAAGTGCCCTTAAATCCTATTGCGATTTCGTGTTTTTGATAGAACTAGGCAAAAAATTACGCATATATGTATATAGTCGAATGGAGAACCTCTTCCCTTTTTTTTAAAGTCGAGTTAGTTTAAAACCCCAGAAAAACGAAACCAGGCCGTCCAACTTTTGAAATTTTATTACGTTTCATACTGTAATTCAAGATTACAACTGATTCAAGGTACCTACTGCCTTATTGCGTAAACAAAAATATGAAACCAATTCAGTTCGTCTGTTTTATATTAAAATCAGTAAACACACGCTACTCAAGAGCAGACTTTTTGAAATTTCAATTTCAACACAAATCCAGAGAAACGTAATTCTTAACAAAATTTCCTGTAATTAAAAGAAGAAACAGTTGCGTCCACAAAAGTTAATGTTTATTAAAATATAAAGAAACAATTATGTTTCTTACCTTTTTAGTGCCTACGGTATTTCAGAGATTTATTTACCTTACTTGGGTAAGTATAATTTTTGTTTGCGTTTAGTGAATTTGTTTAATGAAGCAAGCTTTAGGGCTCATTTTAATGTACTTTTATACAGATATAGTCCTCTAAAAACAAAACCGAATCTTAGATTTTGTTTACAGTTTTCTATATATCACACATTATACATGACATTTTTCATAAAATATTTTAAGTCTGTGTCGTTAGAGTATCATGACGCCATCTTTCTTTTTAAGACTCACCAAGAAATCTAATTTCAAATTCTAATGAACTATCCTATGTTTTCTAACATAGGAAAGAATATTTTAACTTAGCATTTAAATGAAGTTTTAAGTAAATGTGAATTCTCAGGTGAAGCGAATTAAAGACACAACTTAACGGAAGAAATAATCTAATCCTCCCGTTTAATTGAAAGTCATACAGGTGTGCCAATCGAAATTAGCTCTTACTACATCGGATTAAGGTTTACAAAACTTCGACACTTAAAGACAATCTGCAGTTCTACGAAACGATCAGTGAAATTACCTACGGAGATAGTAAAAGGTGATTTTACGAGAGCTCAGGTACCTGTGTATTCTTCGATGTACAAATAGAACGGCTTTCACGGTATACACTGACGGGTTTGTGCTATTATTAGGTCGATAAACGCGTGGACGGCGCGCGATGAATGCAAAACATACAGTTCGGTCGATGTTTGTGTGAATTTGGCACAATTTTGGTGCGGAGATTATTTTTGACAGGCGCCTTATATTGTCACAGCTGAAGAGGGACTCATGAGATATATTGTGGCTGAAATGACGGATTTATATGCGAATATTTTAGCTCAGAATGAGTGCATGACTAACTAATATTTTGTGTATATGCGAAAGTTTACTATACTTTTACAAAAAGGGTGAACTTAATTACATACTTACTTATTTTATGCAGATGTTGGAGCCAACTGGTTGAAGTAGTCATTCAATTAAACAGCTAGACCTTTGAATGTACAACAGTAGGTATTCAAATAACCTGTGTAAGGATATAGAATTACCTCACTCTCTTAGAATCCTGAATAAACGCTAGAAATATCACTTATTTACTTTATATGTATAGTGTATATAAGAGCGAGAGAGAACCTAAGAGTGACAGAGATATACCCACTATACATATCCATGTCATTCTTATCATGTTGTTTGAAAATATTGACCGATTAGTTTATTATTCACGAGAGCTAAACAACAGCAAAACTAAAGTTAGCCATCATAAACAAGGTCATTTTGCTACTTTTAACAGACAAACATTAAATTTAATGTTCTTCATATTTATTTAGGGTTAGGCACTGAAGGGCTCAAAAGGCCAGCGTTTGTGGTCCTTATAAAAACAAAGAGCAGCTGAACTATTTATTGTACCTGTAGGTATGGAAATAAAACGGCACTACTTTGCTTATCACGTGATTTTGCCTGCGTTCTGATATAACTACACCACTTTACTCGGAAGAACTTGTGACCTATGTATTTTATCTAAATCAGTTCAGGCATTATCGTCAAAAAATAATTAAGTTGGTACTCAGTATCGTTTCTTAGTTATTAAATTTAAAAAGCCGTGTCTATGCCCAACCTGGGAATTCAAACCATGACTTTATGATCACAAACTTCATTAGGTACTTCCAGTTTGAAGTTGCAAACTCCATCGTGGCAACGAAAATAATTAAATGAACTACAAATAAAAATATTCTCATGATTGAAATAAATTCGAATTGGTTCGTTTTTAGGGTTCCGTACCAAACGGGGTGAAACGGCACCCTATTACTCAGACTTCACTGTCCGTTTATCACTAGGCTGTACACTATGTACCAACTAACTCACTCATCAAACAGGTAAAATTTTCACTGATGAAGTTGATGTGTTATTGTTACAGCTAAAATAACAAATCATATAAACTGCAAAAAAATAAATATTTTAGAGGGCTAATACCACAAACATGATTTATTGCTCGTTGTACAGATAGTTGTACCGAACCCTTTGTCCGAGAGTCATTCGCTCTTGGCCAGTTTTTTTAATTTAAATGCTGTACTCGTACATTCCTCTATTTATCAAATATACAGTTTAAATTCTCCAATTAGTTATTTCCGCCAATAAAACGTTTTATCGTTTAAACTGAATTCATTTCAAATATTAATTTATTATAAAGCACTTTCAATTATTTATAAATTAATGAACAAATATTGTACAGTTAAAATATTTTAATTGTAACTGGAATTCTTTCCAAAATCTAAATAAAAAATAAAAATCTAAATCCTTACTTTGAAAAACACTTATCCTGGTTTCGTATGGGTTCTTTGTAAAATAATAATATAATAACGAATCAGAATGTAACTAAGTTATACGTATTAATATTATAACTAACCTCCACCATGATAACTATTTTTAGCACCTGAACTAATGTGAATAGCTAATCTTTCATACATGGGCTATCTAAAACTGAAAGTATTTTTCAAATTAGACCAGTTGTTCCTGGGGTTAGCGCGTTCAAACAAACTGCAATCCTAATAGGAACATTCATACTTATTCATTAAACATAACATGAATCTTGTTATTGAATGAAGTGTTTTAGGTTAAACCACATTATCGTTTCTACATACTTTATGTTAGCTTGTTAGTTACCTAACAAGAGCTGTGTTCTGTGCTATCCAGTTCAGTTACAATTTATTTATAAACATTATCATTAATGACTTAAATAATTATAATTTACTATCAGTTGTTTGAACAACACGATAAGACCAGTGTTTTGTATATCTTTACTCCAAATAATTGTATTAAAAGAGTGAGTCCATATGAAATCATGAATCGTAAGTAGAAGCATTTCTTTTTAATGTGAAAATAAAAGACTTTTTTGGAAGATGTTCACTCAATGTATTTGATATTCAGTTACGTTCATACTGTTTTCACAATTATCTCGGTTGTAGCATTCATTAAGACGGTCCATTTCCAAAAATATATATTCTTACATGTATCTTCAAACATACATCTTTAAATATCTTCTGTTAACATTTACCATAATTATTTTACATGTTTTCAGGAAAGTTCTAAAGAACAACAGACTCTTTTTATAATTAAAAAAAAAAAACTTTAATTCATACTCAATACCTTTTCTATTCGCAATCATAAAGCAGTAATAAGATGACTTAAACGCACGTGACTACGCCTAAACCTAGAGTAATAATAAATTAATTAAATACTATTTGATACTGAACTTCACTATTATTAACAAATCACCAATAGCTCCATTAAAAATACTATTCAATTGTATAAACAAAATGATGAACAAACAAACTTCATCACTGCTGTTTCACCATATCACTAGTACAGTTATTAAAGAGCACTAATTAATCACACGGTCGTCACTTCTACATAGGGGTCAGAGTTCCATTCAATCACAGAATAGTTGCTCCAC
Organism: Helicoverpa zea; assembly: GCF_022581195.2. Taxonomy (NCBI): domain Eukaryota; kingdom Metazoa; phylum Arthropoda; class Insecta; order Lepidoptera; family Noctuidae; genus Helicoverpa; species Helicoverpa zea. Next base: position 742,033 of record NC_061457.1, read on the forward strand.
ACGAAATTACCCTTCAGTGACAGAGGTGCTTCAAAGGCCAAGTACAGGATCGCTTTAGCTCCTTCCTCATACATCTTCGCCGTTTTTCTTCCTTCTCTGCTGTTCAAATTCCCAGGGTTAACGCAGTTGATCACTATTCCTCTGTCTGCCCATTCTCTGTGTTGTAAGAATGTGACGGCATTTAAAGCGACTTTGCTCACAGAATGCACACTCATGCCCCACCCCTCAGTCTTCTCGGTCCCTCTTCTAGCTGCCTGTTCGTAATCTTGCAAAATAGCAACCAGCTCATCTTCAGTTAGTTTCGGATCACTTATTCTCTGTCTAATTTCATCGTTCTCTATAGTAGCTAGCAATCCAGCAGGGCCAGAAACGTTCACAACTCTGGCGTTCTCATTAAGTATCGGGTACACTAACTTCCCAAAATTGATATATCCATAGAAATTGACACTGAGCGTTCTTCTAACAATTTCAGCGTGAGATATTTTCTTCTCTGGCACGTAGTCGGTCACGTTTATGATCAAGTCTATTCTCTCGTCTAAATCTTGGATGTAATGTCTGACCTTGATAATACTCTTGGTGTAAGTGACGTCCATTTGTAAGAAGTTCAGATCTAAGTTTTCTCTTTCCAGGTTTTTGAGTATGTTGAATCCCGTGGTCTCGTCTTCTGCGGTGAAGTAGATTTTTCCATGGTAGTTTTCTGTTAGTTTCTTGAGTACTTGGTAGCCGAGGTTACTGGCGGCGCCGACGACTAGAGCGACGTCGTACATGGCGAGCGATACTATATAATGTGAGTTTATCACGTTATCGCGCGATCAGTTATGTGCCTTATCACCTCTGACAATGTAATGTTCTGAGATAAAGTTTTTGCTCGAGATAAGAGTGACACAGTTTTAGATGCAGATGCTGTATATTATGTACTGGAGTTTGAGAGTTGGAAGATTTTTAGTTGTTTACGTCATGTAGTTTATGACTTAGTATGGTGTAGGTATGCAACATTTTTGCTTTGAATACATAATGGTATTATTTCTTTCATCGCAGAAATTAAATACCATACAAGAATAAAACAAGTTGCAAACAAGTACTTATCGACTGCAAGCAAGCAATACCTCCTATCTGACTCCGGGTGGATTTTAAAGGGGAACAATAAAACTTAATAAAATCCTTATTCCGAGGTTAGGTATAATGAGATACTGAAAATCCAAGTTTTCTTTTTCTAAGCATAGTATTGATTAATAAAGTTTTTTGTTTTTATTTTGAATCTAAAGGTAGTTTATGGTAGATACAAGTTTTTTGGTTTTTTGAAACAAAAATGTCAGATAGGAGGTATTGCTTGCTTGCAGTCGTTATGTATCTTTAGCCTATAATCTCGATGCTCATTATTGCAAAATAGCTAGATAGAGAGTTAGAGTGTTATTATAAAAGAAAAAACATTATTTTTGCATAAAAACTCTTCAAGGAAAATTATTAATCAACTGAAGCCGTAACGAGTTAAAGAGCGGAAAAAATATTATTATTTTCTCAGCAAAGAATCGTTAGAAACTAGATCTATTGTAAAATTAAAGTGTTTTACTGCATTATCATTTAAATAACACTTTAATGCGTTTAGTCGGTTTTAAGGATAAAAATGAAAACGCTGAGTCAGACCACATTTTTACATTGTTATCTGCTAAATAAGCTACAGTTATCTAGAAATACCCGAATGATAAATAGCTATTTAACTGCGTATTTTACATACCTCATACCTACTAATATTATAAACCAGAAGAGTTATTTCCTCATAAACGCGGTAATCTCAGGAGTTTCTGGACCGATTAAAAAAACATTTTATATAGCCCATTTATCATGGAAGGCTATGGGCTTTTTATCCGGGTGTGAGGAGTAGTGTTCATGTGACTCGGGTGAAACGCTGGCGGAAAGTACATAGTTAAGTACAGATGACACATCAACTTACCTCAGTCTATCTCTTCAATAGATTTTCAACTTTACCTTATCTCATTAGTGGAAGGTTAATGTTCGATTGGTGTTTGTCAGATTCAGGTAGGTTGACCTGCTGGCATCTGTGCTAACTCTACAGTATTTTTTTTGTTACTTTTAATTATATCTTCATAATTCAAGTTTATTATTGAATCGGTAGGTGTGTTAGATAACGAGATAAAAGTATTTACAATCGAATTCCTAATTAATCAGTAGCCGTAGTAAGTGATTGCGTGATTTTGTTACTTATCAATACAGATATATTTTAACTGATAATACAAAAATATTCTCGTTTATCTTTATTATGATTGTCTGTACGGGGTCCTTATTTGTAACTATTTACTTGAAATTAAATACCTATGTATGTGAACATATAGATTTTGATTTTGGATATAGATTTTGACTTTGATTGATTGTGGAAGAAAGGAGCTACTTATGTTTATGCTTGTAGCACTTTGATCTTATGACTTATTATAAGTTTAACATTTTAGTGAGGAATAATTTTATAACAAACAATAAAATGAGGAAAATAATTATAGTTCAATTGAAAATTGAGACAGAGAGCTATTTATACATTACTGTATTTTTATATAATCCATTAAAAGAATCAATAATAAAAGAACTGGCAAAATACAATAAACTACATTTCTACGTAAGTATCAATCTCTATCGATCCAAAACTTAAACCGATTACAATATCCTAACAAAATGAAATAACCATTTCATACAAGAATACCCGGAACTAAAAATAAAATTGAAAAAATGCCACAATTTCATAATACAATGCATTGGTTCGTTCTCATTCATACGAATCTAGTTTCATCCCCCTTCATCCTCTTTCATCCCGTTTCATCCCCGCCCGGGATGTAGCTCAAAGACTTCAATAAATATTTATTGGTTCTCATAAATTTGTCGTGGACACCTACCACTGCTTCTGTGTTATTTTTCAATCAGTTTTTTACATGAAAATTATATTTTTGGAAAACATTTGTTGGTAAATTGATTGCGGTTTAGTTACTGTGCTTCTTTTGGGTTGATTAACATAGTTGATGGTGCAGTGTTGTTACACCACCATACCCGTATGGTGGGCTGTATCGAAGGACCGTAGCGGGTGCGGGAAAATAGCTTGGTCGGTGATTAGGCGAACCGAGACACAGTATGAGTGAAGCTAAAGGGGTTTGGTGAAAGGAAAAAGGACTTACTTGCGCTGGATGGTGGACGAGCACGTTGTCGCAGGCCTGCGATGCTGTTTCCTCTACGCGTAGGTTAAATACACTGTCACTCACGATTAGTTCTTGTGTGCCGGCTACACTAACACTGATTTTAAGCGGTTATTTAATTTAATTTTACATAAAATGCGGAGCGGTGTCGCGGTGATTCGAAAAGTTTTCGGAATACAACGGCGGGAGCGTTGCGGCGCTAGTCGCGCCGAGAGTTGGTGCGCGCGGCGCATCTTCCTTCTCTTTCTGGTGTATTGTAGCGGGATAGGAGGGAAAGGGAAGGATAGCCAACTCATACTTTGCGGTTGCGGAAGTATAAAATGTTAGAAAAGATGCGTTCAGAAATTGCATTAGAAACAATATAGTTAATGAAATTAAAAATGTAAAACTTGCGCGAGCAATAGTAATGATAGGCTAGCTGTTCGTTACGATTTGACTGCCCGCTGTTGGATTAAATGTAGACTCTAGACTACCTGCGTATCAAGTTCATTTAAATCTTTTCAGTAGTATTAGCGTGAAAGCGTCACAGACAGACAGAGGTACTTTCACGTTTATAATTCTACCAAGGATTAGGCATTGGTTTATCCATAGAAACAGCATGAGACACTGCACACAATGTTAAGGTTTTTAACTGAAAAATATACAACCTACCTTTTCTTAACAACAAGTTGCAATACCACCCGATGCACAAACACTAAATAATTTACGGTGAAATATCTTTAGAAATTGCCGTTATGAACGTTTTATGATACATTAAAAGTTACGGTACGAAATTATATTAGTGTCCACAAGATATCGTTAAATCTCGACTGCATCTCACATTTCATGATCTAACTCTTTATGGGTAGACAAGCAATCTCTGCGAATTATCTATGGTTTAAAAAAAAGGTCGCAACTTTCTACAGAAATAAAGAAATAAAACACTGGTACTCAGCTGCTTCTGGTTGGACTGGAAGCCGACCCGAACATAGTTGGGAAAAGACTCGGGAGATGATGATGATGTTTATTGGTAATTTCATGATCAAGACCTAACATAAAGGTATTCATGTTGTGTTCAAACACAGATATTGAAATATTAATATTTAATGTACAGCAAATAGAAACTTTCATATTCCACCAATACTGATCACTTCAATATTTTGTAGGGATTTAAAAACATCACCCGCAATTCATTTAATCAACCATGAAAATCATCTATACCAAAGAGATGTAATATCATTTGCATCATTAATTTACCCATCGGCCGTTGACCCCATCCGTGACTGTTGTCTGCACTAAGACGACAACGTGAGACATTCCCAGTGTTTATTATACAATAAAGCGCTTAGCCATGAGCGGGGCAGTGCGAGTCAACTCGTAAACACTTCGATGGCTGCACACAACCAGATTTACTGCTGGAGGTCAAAGCTCTAGTAGGTTCCCCACGTTGAAGGGGAATTTAGGATACATTACAAAGGGCAGACTTAAAATATTCGTAGTATAAAAAAAACCTTTTTGTTAACATGCTCAAGAAAAAACTGGCTTTTGAAGTCCGGAGTCTAGAAGTAGGTTATTGGTACACCAGTGCATCAGAGACTGTAGGTTCTGCGTTTGATCTCTCTCCGTTAGTGTCGGGTTGCCGTCTCATCGGGCTTTGAGAGTGAAGGAATAGGGAGTGCACTTGTGTCTGCGCAAATGCTTGTGCCCTATAATATGTCCTGCACAGCTGCCTGATCTCCTTAGAGAGAATGATTACCGTGTCCAATAGTCGGTCTAGAGGCCATCAAAAATATTTTAAGTCAGCGGACCGAAAACAAAAAAATAAAATATGTAGGTAGTTATTTACTGTATACTTTTATTTTATTTTATTTTATTTTACATTTTTAGGAAAACTTACAGCTAGGTAATACAATAGTTAATTATTATAAGTGAGATATCGCCAATTACAAGTTTTCACAAGTAAGATGAACAATAGTAAGCTACTTAACAATACAAACCTAAATTTAAAAAATAAAATTATACAATTAAATGCATGTACATACAGCATTTATTGTACATACAGGTAATTTAAATTAAAATAGGAAACATTCAATTATCCTGTTTCTTCCAAAATGATGGAGTCCCTAGTAATTTATTGAAATAAACTTTCATTGTTTGAAAACTGTCCTTATAAGTTGCTTAGGCACTAATAATTCATGCTTGAGTGCCTCGAAAACGTTTTCAATTTATTTATTTTCAATTTGTTTTATTGGTTACCTGTTATTTAAAGGGTAGAGGAGGTAAATACTTATTCGTAACTAATATCATAAATGAAAAAGTAACTCTTTATCTCTGCTTATCGAAGAATAACAGAGCAATAATATTTTTAAGCAGATATGATAGAGGATGAGAAAGGACGTAGCCCCCCAGAAAAAAAGAGGAAAAAAAGTATCATACTGAAAAAAAAGTCATCCCAATTTTTTTTACATAATACTTTGCATAAAATAAATCGGCAGAAAATACTTACAATAAACGAACTATATGGATAACAAAACCAGTGTCCAATTATTGGTTTTACACCAGTTCCGCGAATGAACACCGGATTTTGACGGATCTTTTGAGCTTTTCATTTATATTGGCATCCCTTTTCTGTATATGCAGATAGAGGGTGACAGAATGATCCACCAGTGCACGCACGTATACCAAAAAATACGTGTGTTTGAATGAAAAAATATATTGACTTATTCTTGTAATTCTTGTAAACTAAAGCTTACGAAATGGTCTCGTTTCATCGAGTCCACTGGTATCCAATTTTTTTAACAAACAAAAAATACCCAAAGCAGTAGTTTATTAAAGAAACAACCCTGAAGTAATAATGTGAGGGAATGCAAAGCAATTTTTGTGAAAACGTTATTCCGTATTAAACATTGAAAATATTTCGGAACATTCATGAAGAATTCCAATTTGTGTGAACTGATGTTTATTAATATTTCATTGCTTTCAAGTTCGGCGTTATGAGTATCTTCTGTTAATATTACTGCGTTAACAATATTCGTTCAAATGTTTATACGCAGTGATCTAGTGGTAACAACTGACCCATTTTTGGTTCTAAGTAGGAAAATTATCAAATAACCCATCATGTGAACGGTGGGCGTTTTAGGGGCTGTTTTTTGTAAACTGAGTTCGAAAAGTGCTGTTTTGCAGCCAAGTTCGAATAAACGATTTTTGATTTTGATTTGATTTTTGTTATTTATGGAGCTCATTATATGTATAGAAGAGTTGTGGGAATTCTTTCAAACCTTGGGCTTTGAAGTATAATTTTCGGGTTAAGCCAAACTCCACAGCTGTTACCTTAGCAGTAGTCATAGGTACATTATTTCGTGTTAACCGCCAGGTGAATTTAAGACTAAATGTTAATAATAGAGTGTACCTATTAGATAACCAACTAAGGGCCTTATCTCATTAAGGGATTGCCATTCGCCCGCAACATTTTAGTTGTGCAGCAATTGCGTGTTCGTTGCGCATCCGAAGCGTATTATTTCGCACATACACGCAGCCGTTCTAGTGAGATAAGGCCCTTAATAGTCCACGTGAAAAAAAAACAAAATGCGCCACTGCTCTTTCAGGCTTTGCAGGAATGCAGGATAGTATCTATGCTGTAAATAAATTTTTATATTAAGCATAGTTTTAACAATTTTATTGTGATGGGTTCATTTTTGTGACAGTTTTTCATTGCTTTAGTGGTTGAACGAGCTGTGATTTAACCCTAAAATGCGAGTGATAATTGTCGACATGCTATTAAATATTGCGTTTGTTGCCCACTGTGAATTTTATTTGGTTGGAGTAATTAACTAGATAGGTTTATTTAGCCAGTGCAGCAATTTCAATTGTAACCTGTGTTTCTGACTAATGTTTTTGTGGGTTTGACAAGCAATTTTGTGTAACTCGATTTTTGACAGCTTAACTTTAGATGTAGCAAAATAAAATAAATTATATACCAATATAAATGCCGCAATAACAATTGTACACACATAAAAACCACAAAGAACTGTATTGAACCTCAACAAACAAAACGCAATTAATATTCAAACGTGCTAACAAAACGTGGAATTAATAAAGGTTTTAAAGCCGTGCGTTCATAAACCGAAGATTAGGTTCACAGCAAACAGGTGACACCCGGTACAACTTCATCCGTAGTAGCGGATAAATGTTCAAGTGTGAGTCGGTCTAACACATAAAGGGTTCCGTCCTTTGGGAGGAAAATATTCACGCAATAAATAATTTTAAAAAAAGTTTATTGCACATGTGAAGCCATCACATGTGCATTATTTGCTTAATTCTAAAATAATGCTGATGTATAATTTGCCTGAACTAGCTATGATAAACCTGTGCTTCAGGCGAAAACGTGCTTATTAATAAATTGTGTCCTATATAATAAAAATTGAATATCAAAACTTATTTCATGCCAAAATGTTTAAATCGCATTCATACGTTAAAAATTTCATAGATTTTAGTTCCCTTCACATGTCTTGACGTACAGTTGCCACGAAGAGATCTCACAAAGGTTTCACGTAACCCTAAAACTCGGCAGGGGGATATATTGAAAAGGTAAAAAAATTGCGTGTCATCGAAATGTAAGTATTGATTTCGGATCGCACCCCAATCTCCTGATACTGTACTGTTGTGAATATTTCGCGACTGTTGCATTTTACGGGTATTTTTGAGTGATTCCTTGATTTTATGGATGGGGATAGGGTTGCGGATCGCGTACTCGTTTGGTAAAGAGAAAACATAAATATGAAATAGCGTTTTGTGGTATATCATCACCTGTTTATGTAAAATGTAGGAAGTAGCGTGTTGTATTCGCAGTATATACTCTTCTCATACAGACAAGGAATTAATGTTAATCACTAAGCCAGCTCAAGACAGATTGGTGATTTCTGCAGACATAGACATAGTATAGTAAGAAAAAGAAAAAAGAGTCATGGTTTCTTTGATTTCTTTGAAAAACTTTTAAAAGCTTAATAGCACGAGATAGGAAAAATTTCATGGGTCAATAAATAAATTAAATCCATACAACTTAATGGAAAAACTTGCCAAAACTGCGCTCATATTCTTACTGAATTAACAATAACATTCCCAAATGTGACATTAAAAATGTTGATAATATCTAAAATTTTTGCAGTAGGTTTGAATATTGGACCCATATTTATAATACAGCAATAAGCAGTACATATGTTTAAAATAATCAGGGCTCAGACTGATTTATCAGCAACGGCGGTTATTTCTCTCTAAAGTTCCGCCAGACATCGTGAACTCATTATTGTGCACAAGAATTTAATTAATATAGGTGCACTCTTTATTCCCGCACTCTTACAATCCAATGTGCACTGTAGCACCACCAACTTTCAGACTCCGAGCGATTTCGGATCGAATCGAACCCGAGACCCTCCAGTCGCACTTGGTGACCAATAAGGCACCAAGTACATGTACCAAACAATAAAAAATAAATTATACGTATCAGATATATGTACTGTATTTCTATGAAACAGCAACAATGATATCAAATATAACAAATTGAAGGATACTACATAGTATCATTTCAAACTAAATTCAAACCTGATACCAACATAAAAAAAAAAATATGAAACAAAAATGTAAAACGAACTCTCAATTGTGAATAGCATTTCAAAAACAGCGGCTTAATTCAGTCTACTTCAGCAACATGGAACAACGTTGGTTACATTTTAAAACGCGCGCACACTACAAAGATTTAGTCGGCCGATACTTGATTTTTGCTCATAAATCAGTTTGAACGTGAATGGAAGTACACAAGTAATAACGATTAGGTGTTTCTTCGGTATCAGAATGACTAAAACTTTGATTGAATTCATGATATTCTAAAAAAAAAATATTACACGCTTATATTAGCTGCACTTGTAACTATGTATGTAAGAAAACCTTGGAATCTTAATTTGACCCTCTTCCCGTATCTTCGATTAGGATGAAATTTTGCACACGCTTTGAGTTCTGATGACAAAACATGACTAGCGTGTTTCTTATTTTTTTATACTATTCGATTTTTTTATTCCTACCAAGGGCCGACTAAAAAGCCTGCAATATGCGCCAGGCTTAAAGCAACCCTGTCGCTGCCGAGGTGCGGGTAACACCGTAGTATTTATTGATTTATGTAAATACTCCCGCCGATGTCGATGGAAGGAAAACAAGCGAGCATCAGTTACGAGTTGCTTATCGTGTGTAAGCTAACTACGCGCTGCATTCAAGGGTTAATGCTTGTCAATATTGTTGTACGCTCGTGATCTTTTCAATTTATATTCGTTGCGTTGCTTTTGTGCAGTTTTTAATGTTTATTTGTAGGAAAGTAGCCTGTTAGTTTGCAATTTTATTTAAGTTTTCTTTTTATAAGCTATATTTTGCTGTTTTTGGAGGTAGACTGGGGACAACGACAATAATTTTTTGGCACATAAACTAGCCTGACTTCTTTGTTGAATATTTGATATAATTACCTACAACATTTAACTCTTTCGAAAATTCTGCAATTTTATTACGCATAAACTACCAGACACATCCTAACAATAGATCTAGACACACGGCAGTGTGTCCGCCAAGTTCGAGCAAAAAAGCGACACACCGGCCGTGGGTTATATTACACGAACCATTTCGGGCCAAATTCGACCCCCCTGTAACTCAAAATCTATTTTATTTACGCATATCAAATTTCTAGTATCTGTTGAGACCCCCTCACTTATCTAAAATACAAAATTTCATTAATATACCTATTGTAGGTCTTGAGATATTGACGTCAGAAAATCGCTATTTTTACTATACACTTATTCACTTATTCACTGACTCACTCATCAAAAACCTAGACCACTTCCAATGGTCGTATTGACTTGAAATTTGGCATGGAGGTAGGTCTTTATGTCAAGTTAAAGGGAAAAATCTGAAAATGGCCAAGTGTGAGTCGGTTTCAAAATAATGAAGGTGTTTTATACCCGGTGTAAATTTATTCCCCTAAGGAACTAAAACGAACTAAATTTATCTATATTTATATAATATATCTTCGAATGGTACAAAGGTTTGTATTTAGTCAAAGTAAAGTAAAAATCTGAAAACGGCCAAGTGTGAATTACTTTCGAAAATAACGAATGTGTAACTTTGATCCACGAACATAATATATGATAACATGTCATGTCAGTCAGTTGGTAAATCTAGTCCATTTAGTTAATCTAGTTCATTTCTTTGTAAGAAACATAGTGCATATTAAAAAATCTAAAAAATAGTATAAATGAGACATTTCTTTAACTAACTTCATCATAAGAAAAAAATAAAATAAACAACCTTACAAAAATAAATGAAATCCCACCCAAAACAAAAATGTGAAAGACTGCCAAGTTCGATAATATGGGAATGCTTCGCCTATAAAAGAAGTGAGATCTGAATAAGTACCAAGTTCCATACACATACCTCAGTTAAAAATAGTTACTTTTTAATGATGATTACTTGGCAAGTTTTAATAGAAAATTAAATACTTGATTCATTGCGTTTAGTAGGTTTATAACAAGGTGTATGAAAACTTGCCAAGTAACATCATTAAAAAAGTAACTATTTTTAACTGAGGTATGTGTATGGAACTTGGTACTTATTCAGATCTCACTTCTTTTATAGGCGAAGCATTCCCATATTATCGAACTTGGCAGTCTTTCACATTTTTGTTTTGGGTGGGATATTATATTATACAGTAAAAATCAATATCACCAATAGCAAGAACTTATTTTAAAATGTACATTTATTGAATCACTAGCTTCTGCCCGCGACTTCGTACGCGGATCCTGTCCCTTATGCCAGCGACTACGGGGTCAGCAAAATCAAAGATCTGAATCGTCTGATATTGAATTTAAGGGCCCGTTGGCTTGAAAACAACGGAATACGCATAGCCATTAGAAACGTTCCATATATTTAATTTTTGTACTTCAACGGCAAAAGCACAGCAGACTAAACAAAACGCCAAGAACTGAACCGCAATAGACGTGACCATAGCGATAAATAAAAGTAGTGATTCTAATTAGTCCGCATTTAAGTTGTGTGTGGCAAAAATATTACACGTATTATTACGTAAAAAAAACATTAAATGTTACTGAGATGACAAAGTCGTGATGACTTAGTGGAAGTCGTGGTGGTTTAGTGGGTAGAGAACCAATCTCTCAAGTATGAGCGTGCGTCTTTGATTCCAGATCTGGCAAGTACCTGCCAATGCAATTTTTCTAAGTTCGTATGTACTTTCTACGTATATTTTGGATACCAATGACCGTTATTTGGAGGGGATGTTAAACTGTGGGTTGTCATTGAACATTCTTGGCAGTCGTTATGAGTAGTCAGAAGCCAGTAAGTCTAACCAGTTTTACCAAGGGGTGTTGGGTTGAGCGGTTAACCGGGTTGTGGAGGTCAGATAGGCAGTCGCTCCTTGTAAAACACTGGTACTCAGTTGCATCGTGACTGGAAGTCGACCCTAACATAATTGGGACAAAGGCTCTTGAGATAATAACGACAATAATAATGAGATATAAGCTCCGCAGGACATCTGAGGCTGATGACGGGGAGTAGCGACCCCGCGGGGCATATATACTGAGTTCTCCAGGGAGAGTATACTGTCCCCCATCTCCGGCCGGTCGGAGTGAACCATGACGGGGGTAGGTCTCAACCCTCTGGCTTGGCTTGACCGTCAGACTGACAGAGTGGAGTCGCTAGAGCAGGGTTAGTAGCCCTGCTCGGAGGATAGGTGCCTCGTGGTAAGTGACCCACAGGGAGCGCGTAATCTGCGTTTAAAATCCGCCGAGGTATCCTCACACTTCTTGTTGCCCTCTTGTTGCTATTCAGTGACTGATTCCCGGGGGCCCAGTAAGTGAGCTGGCGAGTCTCCACCTGCCATTTTTACATGTATCTAATACATTGTCATCGGCAGGTGCCATAGTTCCCGTAGTTTCCCCATTCCTAGTCCAATAGCATCCCATCACAATAGGCCCAAGTAGTATTCATTCACAGTTAGCAATGGTATAACACAGAACCGGGGATTGTTTTTTCTTTTTAACGACGCCCACCGGGGATTGTCCTTGGGTTCATTTCTATAGTGTATAAAGGGATAATCGTCGGTTTTGTGTCACCATTTCATTAAAGTTGTCTCAAAAGGGCTTCAGCGTGTTGGCTTCGGCCCCACGTTTTCCTCCCGAAAATTCGGAACTCTGCAGTCCCGAGGTCTGGAAGAGACATACAAAATAATAATGAGATATATATAACGCAACAAATTCGGAGAGTGACTCGTGACAGAGGGGCTCGTGACGCCACGTCTAGGTATGTAATTTGTACTAAGCAGTGACTTAACACAAAATTCAAGCGTGTTATATCTTCCTTATTATTTGTTAGTGAGAAGGAGAAAAGAAAAAATACGTGTCCATTATTTTAGGGTTATCTAAAAGACGGACTTTTTTGATTCACCATACCTATTTCATAACATTCATTTCTATACATTTCAAGTGTAGTATTGCTCTTGAAGTTCCACATCAGGTGTTCCAGATCTTCGATGTTTATACGTCAATAGAGAGTGCTTATCAGATTGAACCACTTTTGCTAAAACGTTATACCTCTATATGCTATAGTCTTACTGGGCCCCTGGAGTTCCACATCAGGTGTTTTAGATCTTCAATTTGTATAAGTCAATAGAAAGTGCTTATCAAATTGAACAACTTTTGCTAAAACGTCATACCTGTATATGGTACAGAAAAACTGGGCTCTTGGGGTTCCACATCAGGTGTTCCAGATCTTAAAATTTATTATCTCAGCTGAAAATGCTCATCAAATGAAACAATTTTTGCCACGGCACCATATTTGTATCTTTTATAGTTTTATTGGTCTGTTGGAGTTCTGCATCAGGTCTTCAAGTTTCGAAGATAAATTATAGCCTATATGTTGACCAGGCCTAATACTGATACAACAAAGAAAAAATCATTGAAATCCGTTCAGTAGTTCGGAAGATTAGCGTGTACAAACAAACAGACATACAGACATACAGACATACAGACATACAGACAAACAGACATAATTTTTTTTTTAGATTTGTGCTCCATTACTGTTTCTAAACCCCACCCAATTATTATTTTTTTAATATATTCAATGTACAGACACAGTTTTTTTACAGATTTATTATATGTATAGATTATGCGTTGACCTAATTAGAAAAACTACAACAGTAAGCCTTCACTTCGTTGGGGAGAATTGTGTCGACAAATACCCCAGCTTCCAGTATTTGTGTTTTTATCGTATTTGCTGGGGTCGTGCGTACCCCACCGCGCGCTCGCCGGGTTATCGAGAGGGGATTATTTTTTAATTAACTAATAACCCTTTGAAGACTGCTTTCTATGGGATTGTCTTGTTGAAGTTTTCTTGTTACATAGTTGGTTTTATATAAAGGATATTTTTCCTATTTTAATACCTATATTTTCATTATATTCATTCTCAAAGCAAAAGCTATTCTATTACTGCAGTTATAAGCTACAATTTAGTGCAAACTCAACAAAGTTAGCTGAATACAAACTTGAAATAAAATCACAGATAGAAAATCAACAACCAATTAAGAAATGTCGGAACATTTCCAATTAAAGTATAACATAATTGCTAGCTATGTTTCCAATTATTCTGAACCTTTCTGACGGTATAACAATACAACTTATAAACGAATATTCTATTTCCTGCTAGAAAAGTATTTCAAACAAAAACTCAAGGAAATTGACCCAGTTCGGGTGCAGATATTTTTTGAGTAAGCACCGAAATGATATGTGTTGTGTACGCAATTTTTGAGTCCAATTTTAACGTAACTTGTGTTTGGTGATTTACAAAGAGGTTATTAAACTGAAGAGTATTTCGTTTTATTTTATTCTACATTGATTTTACAGCCTGCTTTATGGTCTTTTTCTAGCTTGTTCCAAGACAGAACAGAACACTGGGTTAAGGTCGCCGTTTAAACCTCTGTCAAAATGTGTTTATGTGTGCAATAAAGAATAAACTAACAGAACGAAGGCCCATCAGCTGGGTAATTACGAGAGCGCTTACCATCACGAGGAACCAAACATCAAAAACATTCAGTTTGACAGTTGAAATAATTACTGAACTGTCAAACCGACCGCCAAAAATGGCGAAGCATGATGACGGGCGCTATCGTAATTACCCAGCTGCTCGAATGCGGTCACCAACGTCTACGAATTTCTTAGGTGCCAGAAACCCAACATATGTTTTGCCATCACAAAGGCAAAGGTAATTCAGTGCCTGTAATTACAACAGTACCCGAGACTTCCAATCCAGCCTACAACAAAGTTTCTTGAGCTTGACTTCCTCCAAAAATATTCTTCATAAGAAGGACTACCAATTTCGTACGTGTTTCGGCTTTTCTCACGAAAATATCATAATTTTGTATAGTGTACAAAATCACGTGGGGCTTACAATTGTTTGCAAGAGCAAACACTCCCAAACTACCCCATTTTCGCGTCAATTTGTACACTGTAGGTATATGTACAAATCGTGCCTTCCTCGGTATATATTTTTATTTCCAGCCTTCCTTCCTTATCGGCTGTACAAATTAAGCGCCACCAAGATATTTTGGCAGCGCTTGAAACAACATGTAGGTGAAACGTGATTGGCTTAAAAAGCACAATTTTGTGCAAATTGCTTGCTTATCGCCTAAATACATTTACTTAATACCACCTACCGAATATAATGATCCTTTCAGCCTAAAATCGACGGCAATTTATGTTCTAGTACTCGAAATGAGTATAAAATTTGGCCTAATAGACACATTTACTGGGCTGCCGAAAAATGTACTTCAAAAGCTTGTTCTTACCAAACGATAGACAAAGATTGAAATCTCCACAGTTAAAACAATACTGCTATCATTATTTGCACACAAGTTGGAGTAGAAGCGGCCAATTTGATGGGGGCTCGGCTTATTATACTTGCGTCAGACGCAACTTTGATTCGCTGACGTTTCCAACTTCGCTGGCTTGTCGGAGTTTCGACAGGGCTCGCAACAACCCGCGACACTTTAGGGTTAAACTTTAAAGTCGGTTTTGGAAATTTCAAATTTGTCGTTTTTGATCATTTTTTCGGATGTTCGAAAATTAATAATTTTGAACGACGTTGAGTGATTGATTAATATTGAAGGGAGATAATAATAAAGTATGGTAAGTCAATCAAGACTTTGTTCATAATTCCTTGTGCCTTTTGTTTATAGATATACCTATATTTATTCGAAACGTTTGATCGTGTGCAAGTGCGCATTTTGTAACTTTATTAAAATGTTTTTTATCGTAAGCTCTTTCAGATACCGTTCTTTTAAAATGAGAGCACTATAGCCAAGTGTGTGTTCTATATCTGATAAAACTTGTGAACTAGATTCTTTCTTAAGATTGTCATTTGAGATGAGAGCTCGGTAAATGACATCGGATTTTCTATATTAAAACATTAAGTTGTAACTAACGTTAGCTTCCTTTTCCAAGATTATAAAACCACGATTTTTATCCGCGTCATACTATAGCTTTTCTCAATAAATAGGCCATCTAACATGGAAAGATTTTTTGAAATCGTACCAGTATGGATATAGAAAGAGATTCGAGTAAACATACTCTTTAGCTTTATTATACCACTACAGATAAACAGAAGAAAATCTGCATCTAGAACAGCGTTATTTGTTTCAAAAAGAAGAATGACTATTTTATTACTGAAATAACGAAGAAAACTAATTAGCTTTTGCGAGATTCTGTCTTCAATAAGGAACTATATCTAGACAGTTCTTGGTAGTTCTATCTCCGTCCAACTCCGAATCTAATAGAGATTTTATTACGTGGCCCAGTGACGTTGCAGGACCGTTTCAAATAACGGTTTGTGAAACTTGTAACTGTTACAGGTAACTGTTTTGTTGAAACCGTTGTTTATAGCGAAGCTCTGTTTTGTAGTTTTGTATGAGTAGCAGCTTTATTTGTAGCTAGTTTGTTTGTCAGGTGAACGAATTTTTGGTAGCAGTTTAGCAATATGTAGAGAAATTATCAAACAATATTTGGCTGTTGTGTCCTATAGAGTTGAGATTTGATGGATTGTTGAAACGATTGCAACTATGCCTCTTATTTTATAATAACAAAGACCTACTCACATGAACTACTCGGCCGATTAAAAAAAAATATTTCAATAGTATTTAGCGAGAAAGGCTGTAGGTTTTTTATGCGGATGCACATGGAGTGTGAAACCGGTGGCTGATGAATACAAAAATATCCTATACATTTTCACTTACTACTACTTTAGCTTTATACATTTTCATTACCAACAGTATCCATACATGTAAAGTTTGAATACAGCCCTTACAATAACACGAAAACCACAACCTACTTTTTCCCAACTAAACACCAAAACTAATTAACTTTTCAATTGGAACTGCGAAATTACAAACGGTTCGGTCAATATTTCAGTTCCCAATATACCTTCACAACACGAACAGCTAAGTTAAATTTTAACTTAACCGTCATAATTTTACTGGGCCGTTAACTTAACGCGAGTTCGTAACTGGCAAGATTGTCACTTTAATTAACTAATAAATAACTGAAGCCGTGTACAGAATTTAGTATCAAACCTTAGATGATAATTAATAAATTCCGGTTTAGGCTCCAAGCATACTGAAAGAGCGATAGATAATAGGAATACAAAGCTATAAATAAATGCTTTTGTAGATTTAATGAAATTTCACAAAGATATCGTTTAAATATAGTTTATAGAGATAAAATTCGAGTATTTCGTTTTATCGGAAAATATGAAGTTATTTTATTATGTTAAATATTAATCCAGAGTATGTGGTAGTTTTATAACTACTTTATGCTTTAGATTTAGCTGATGTCAATGAATTTCTACAAGTAATGTTGTACAACAAGAACTATCTTTATTTGGTACTATCTTGTCACTCCAAACAGAAACCTGAAGCAGACTACAAAAGTCATTAAAATAGTTAGTACAAAAGCTATAAGTAGCTCGCAGTACATAGCGGCCCTTACCAAGTCTGTGATAAGCCGTTGCTTAAGAAACACTTAAGAACTTTTGTACCTGAATGAATGAATTATGTACCTTTGCTTTAAGTCTGCCTTGTGATTAATTTATACTGAATATTATGTACGGATATGAATATGCATACCTTATTAAAGACGAGAAGAAAGAAAGAAAGAGATGAGAAGAAACTGAAAATAGATCAGTTTCGATGATCTGTCGCAGTCAGGTCTAAAATGCATAGAGGACTCTGTTGGGTAATAAAATGTGCCATTTAAGTTTTTTGTGAATATAAAAGCAAATGCACCCTTTATTACACCGAGGGATCGCTTTGTAGAATTTACATACGTTTAGATATGTAACCAGTTGACAAATTACTATAATTAAAATTCATAAAACTTTTTTCATTAAAATCCAATGAGAACATTTTTTTTTCTAATTAAATTTTCTTTCATGTTTGGTATGGGTTCTCAATGAAAAAAAAAATTAGAAAAACAAAACGTATTCAAAATTAAAGGTTTAAGTTTCGGATTTTAAATTCTAATTGTGAAAATGTCGTTAGAATCTAATTAATTTCATTCATTTGGTACCATTACACAGAATAATGGATTGAAATAAAACGTCTACTATCTTTTTACTTTTACCACGAGTATTTTTTGTTCTGTTTACTCTATTTTTGAATAATTTAATTCATGTTTAAAACGTTTAAACCAGATATTGAAAACATACGTAGGGACAAAGTTTAAATAAATATTGAGCTAACTCTAATAAAAGATTTAATATTTCTGGGCGATTCTAAATTACTAGCTTTCGCCCGCGGTTTCACCCGCGTCCCGTAGCCGGATGGTGACAAAAACAATCCTAAAACCTTCTCCCGGGTCTAAGTTACCTCCCCTCTAATTTTCAGCCAAATCGGTCAAGCCGTTTTCATGTTATGTCGTGACAACGGAAAGCGGGTTTCATTTTTATATGTATATAGAATATACATGTATATGTGTATTGTATGTACCTATCTATGCAACTCTAGAAAAGATACCGACATATCAAACATGGAAACGAATGAAATGGAACAATTTAAAATTACAATTTCGTACAAAAACCCAGTTAATTTCAAGTAAAATTATAAACCGTTCTACACACGGTTCCCACTGACAGACGTTTATAATCCGGATAATATCCGTCCCGGATGACAAGTCTGAGCAAGTTTCGAACTGATTTGTCTTACAAGCCAGAACAGATTAGACGAATCAATTGCTTAGGTATCGCGTTGTATAGCTGTCGCTTGGTAGTAGATTTGTTACCTTATGGCGTAGTGTTGTGGTTCAAATTTAGTTAATAAAGCTATTTCTTAATATTAATTACGTATTTAATTGTATAAGTTGCACTGGTTTTTGAGGAATTGCTGAATTACTTATTATTTGAAAACATACCGGTACAAAAGTAGCCGTAAAAGCTGTAAAATTCTGATACTCAGCTGCATCCGGTTAGAATGAAGCCAACCCCAAAATACCTAGTTGGGAAAAGGCTCCGGAGATGAACATTCCTCGATAAATGGAACACTGATTTTT
Source organism: Helicoverpa zea (assembly GCF_022581195.2). Classification (NCBI taxonomy): domain Eukaryota; kingdom Metazoa; phylum Arthropoda; class Insecta; order Lepidoptera; family Noctuidae; genus Helicoverpa; species Helicoverpa zea. Next base: position 760,844 of record NC_061457.1, read on the forward strand.
TTTTCTAATCGGTCTAGTGGTTTCGGAGATTAGCACGTTCGAGGAAAGCATTATAAACATGTATATTTATGTACCTTCTGTGTGAGAATGCTGAAAAATTTAAACAAACAATGAGATTTTATTACAATGTCTCGCAATTGTCTCGAAAATCTCCATCAATTTAAATCTGCAATGAAAATGTAATAAACCACAAAATTATATCGATAGTTTTGCGAATGGGCTATAAAATATTATACGACTTTATTCTATCATTGTAGTTTAAAATGTTCTACATATAGTCACTTTCATTTTATCAATGTTTAAGTAGTCATAAAGTGTAACAAAATAATGTATGCTATTCTCTTTTGTATATTACAACCACAATTATTGAGTTAATGTTAAAATACCATAAATCGCAAGAATCCTACTAGCAGCTGTAGGTACATGTAATGCCTTGGATTTTTGAAGTTAGCCTTTTGTCGTTTCTCACATATGAGCAGTAGAATTTCTTTCGTAATTTTTTTGACCATCGTAAAGTCACTCTGTTCGAAAAAAAATAGCAAGGAGCCAAATGGCTTGCGTCAGAAATGCACAGTTATTTGACACAAACTTTACTAAGATTATAAGTTTCAAAGATAATCCAATCTGAATTACAATTTCACCATTACACAATCTTCCCTTCAATCTCCAATAGCATCTATACTTTTCAGAAACATTCCTCCCTTCTCTTATTAAGTGTACCCGGATAAGCTGAAGAACCTCAAGGCGGTTATAACCGGATATCCGCTTTGTAATATTCGATTTAAATGCATGCTGCGACATACACCTGGCTCGTGTGTATATTAAATACTGCTACATACGTACAGACTAGACGGAGGTCAATCGAGTTAGAGGTGCAGTCTTGAGGGGAAAACATCTTGCTTTATATGGGATTTGTGAGATGGTGAGACTGGTGGTATGTATGGAATTATTGTCTGTGGAGATAGTGATGTTTTCATTTTGAGATTAGGTAAGGTATTGTTAGTTATTTTTATATGTGAGACAGAAGAATATGGAAGAAGAAAACATGCTGTGCCGACCCCAAATAAACAATAAGGATAATGATGATTATAGTAGATATTTTTACTGATTTTATAAAGAGGTGACGATTGTGTTTGTGAGTTTGTAGTGTGTATTGTAGGATCTTTGAATCTAGTAAACCGATTTTTAAAGAAAACTAAGTTAGTTGTGAGTGTTATAGGATACATTTCAACGAGAAGTAGTACTCTGGACTTACGTGAAACTGTGGGAAGCAAGTAATAAATACATAATGCACTGTGTCAATTACGGAACTGTTTAGCGCAAAAAATAGATCAGATCAAGCACACTTTTGTACTGCATAGATGCTGTAGTTCCATCTAGCTTCAAGATCACAGGAAACACCAGCCCACCAAACGGCCAGCGCAAACAAACAAACGACTCTCCGATCCCATTTCCTTATACTTCATACTTAACGTCAAGCGTGAGTTGCTCCATTGAACATCTATCCGCTATAAAACAACCAGCCGTTTTATAACCGGCTATGACCGGGTATCTGACTTGAAAGGGTCAGTGTGACGTCATGACCGATTACCCGGCTGTGATAAAGTTTATGTTTAACCGTATTATATTAACAATTTCGGTTTGATTAAGTTTTTTGAGTTTAGTGTGGTTATGTGTGAATGGGTATTGAAGAAAGCGGTCTGTTTGTGACTTTTTGTAGGGTCGGATTTTTATATGACGTATGTATATATTTATTATTACACTCTTATACGCCATGTGGAAAATACTGATTGATATCAGTATTTTTCATACCTGTAACTTGTCATATAAATTATATAGACCACTTTATAAACACAAAAGTTTCTTCTTGATGTTGAATGTATGTAATTTGAAAATAAACCTGAATTTCGACTTTATATTGATATCTGACACTTACGCGAATATTAGGCATTTAAATAAAACTACTTTTACGGATTTTATCGCGGTTATGATGGACCATGGATGCTGTAAAGGATCCGAAACGTCGGGATTAAATAATATAATATAACCGCGATAAAATCCGTAAAAGTAGTTTTATTTAAATTTCGACTTTATATTAAAACTAGCTTCTGACCGCGGTTTCACCCGCGTCCCGGATGGTGACAAAAAATATCCTATGTCCTTCTCTTGGCTCTACTACACTACTTCCCTGCCAATTTTCAGCTAAATCGGTTCAGCCGTTCTTGAGTTATAAGTGGAGTAACTAACACGACTTTCTTTTATATATATAGATAAACGGCGGTATCTATACTCTTTGTCTAAATGTTTAAGATTATGTTTTATTCCTTGTTGGACAGTTTTTTCAAAACACAAAGAATGTTGTGTACAAAAATATGAAATAATTCAAAACGGTTGCATAGTCAGTTTTCTTTGAAATGCTTTTAGCATAATAGTTTTAATTTACTATCCTCGCTTACGACTGACTTGCGAATACTTTTATATTATTTTGTTCCCTCAAGAGTCTTCTGCAGATAAACTCTTTTCAGACTAAATTTGATCTCGGAGAACTTAACTAAGCACTCGTACGTTTGCAGAGAAAGAAAATATATAAATTTATATTTCTGCATCTTTGTTATAAATACACTGGCAACGATGTTTTGCAAGGCTAGAAATTGTATCTTGAAATATTTCTCATAAATCCCTCTCGTTATTGGTAAAAACAGCAATTAAATGTGTTCAGTACTTTTTAAGATTATTACAAGCAGCCAGATTCGATGGAGGACTGTTTTATAATCAAGCAGTGATTGTTAATTTTTTCGCTAGTCACTGGTGTCCTAATTGCCACTAGTTACAATGTATTCCAAAAAGTGACACAATTTTAAAACATGGACTGAAAAAAATGTAATAAGAGCAAATTAAGGGCCACTCAACTTTGGCTATTTTGGCCTAAATACCTTCACATAAAATATCTACAGTTCGTACATAAATTTCCCCACACAGGAACTTATAAGGCATGTATAAAAGGATCAAGAGACTCGTACGTTCGCTGTATCGTTAATAATGCTAAACTAAAAGTGATTGCCAATAGGTCGATCCCTAGAGTGCTTACGTCTACTTTGAGTACTCAAGAAACATAAAAACTGGAGGTATCAAAGTTTCTCTTTGAAAATTCGTCTGTGGCAGCCCGCCCGGAAAATTAATATGGAGTCACTTGATGTCGCTACCAATTTTGTATTTTTTTGCATTGATATTTTGTTTGTGACTGTACTTTTATTTTTCGATTTTTGGCCCCGATAGAAGTGACGTGGAGTGTTAGCAAACATTCAGGGTTTTTAGTTTAATAGGTAGAGTAGCCTTTTGGATGTCACAGTCCAGTTAGTAAAAGCTACGCTACTATATTGATGGTTGAATGTTACGTATTATTTACACATATTTTTTTTTAAATCAGATGTGTTGAAAAATTGATCGTTTTAACACAAATCGATTCAGGAAGTAATTTTTCAAACCCCATTTACAAAAGTCTACATACACTATGGACAAGCTACATAGACGCAGTTATATAACAGTTATGAGTACAGAGTACATAGCCGGTGTTAACTGCAAACTGGTCAGCATTATTACGAGCTGCGTCCAACTTTCACCACATTCGATAATCTGCAAGTTTTTCCCTGCACCCCAATGTGGGTCAAGAGAAAACTCGGAAGGGGCGCTTTAGGTTCGCTGCATACTTGCGAATGTGTGACGCCGATGCGACAAATATACCCACACTTTCGAACATACCTTTGTGGCCAAAAATATTAATTGCACCCCTTTAATTCAAACAATATGCGGTCAAATACTATTTATTTTCAATTTTAACACGGCAACAATTATGTACGTAATACCCAATATTTGTTTAGCGTCAGTTAATAAAGCCCGCAAATAAACACAACATGTAGGTGTGTCAACACCAGTAGTTACAGCTTTGCCCTCGTGGAAAACTTTGTATTAATTTAATTGTAACTCCGAAATAACGTCCAGCAGTTTAAATATTTAAATTGTAATTAGTAATTGAACAATTTATTTAATTACACGCTCTGGAATCTCGCAATTGTAACCACCTTTATGACTCACACATTTGTATTCCAACTGAGTATTGTGTTGCGTCTGTGTGCTACGTTGAGATGCAATGTGTGTGTCGATACGGTGTGCGAGTGTGTGAGTGGCAGAGTTCCCTACATTTTTGAGTGTACGTTTTGCTCATGTAGGAATATGCGCCGGTTGTGTATGTGTGCGTGTTTTTTCATGTCATGTTTGCATGTGTGTGGGCTCTGCGGTGTATGGAGTACTGTTTGAGGGACCCAACAACTGATGGATTGTTTTTCTCTCTAGAGACGTGATTCCCTTTATGTATGAACTGTTGTGTGAATCTGGCGACGGAGCCTCCCTCGTGTTATTAATTATTTAGTGCGAGTGTGTGAGCGGAACCTTTGTTTGTGGTGATTTAAATTTGACGCGTGTCGAAACGTGCCAATTGTTGATCGGTTCTAATATTTCTTTTGCACATACACCATTGTTATTCAATTTATGACTTTATTGTCATACAAATAAATGCTACAATCGCAGACAGCAGTTCAATTATTTATTTAATTTCTTGTTTTGTATCTTTCTGATATTATACTAACCATTTTTCCCTCTTTTCAGATTCATGTCTGCTTACACCAACATCATCAATGCTATCAGAATCAAGTGAGTCTACCTATTCAATATAACTAATGTAGGCCATATCAGAAGCAAATTTAGATATTTTGACCTTTGCAGGTGAGCCACACCTGTGTGTCTAAATGCACAATGTCTTTGTACGACATAAAGACGATGTCAATATATGTACATTTACGCTATCGTGAAATAAAACATCAGTACCAACTTACTTATGCAGAACTCTTTTGAAGAATCCTAGAAGTCAGATTAAAGAAAGAAAGAAAGAAAGAAAATAATTTTTATTGCGCAACAATAGACGCATACACACACTTAAAATTAGGCACATTATACAGAAATAATGATAGAAGGGGAAAATATGCGTCTTAAAGCGCGCAATACGGCCCTCGCTCAGCATAATGCTGCGACCCGAAACGAGACAGAGTCCCAGCGCTGGTTTTCAGCGACAGCCGGTGCTACCGCGATGACGTCTATCGGTGATGCTGATTATGAATTCATATATTAAAATAAATAAGTAATATAATTTAAATGTTGTGTTTTATGTTGTGTTATGACTTTATGTAAATATTGTGTTGTGATATGTTGATATGTGATACAAGGAAATTGTGCGGCCTTTTTAATTAGAAGCCTTGATAATATTTAAGCAATAAATATAGGTTCAACTGAAATCGATACAGCGCAGTTTAAACTCTAAGGTTTTTCCTTAGTAAACTTACCTAGGCAAAGTTTTTCCACCAAGCCGTACTAAAATAGCAAAAGTATAGAAACTAAATCACCTCGTATTTCAAAGAGCAATGAATGAAAATACCAAGTTTTGGAACACGCTGTATATAGGTGAGGTATACGTATATAGGGTGTTCCGTTTGACACAAACTTTGGCCTATGTTGTTTGTTAGGAAATAGTAAATAAGAGTAGTTTTGATCGCGAAGCTTTATAAGTGTTGCTTTTGAGATCGAATTTCATAAATGTTTTGATAGATTTATAACATTTTGAAGAAGTTTTTTGTTTGAATGCACCCATCTCATGAGTTACAGATTCGATTTGAAAAAATATATCAATCGGCGCTGGTACATACGGCTCAAGAAGGAACATATTGGGTTTTCAGTCAGTAAGAGTCTGACACTCTTTCACGCTGCACACACAGCAGTCATTTGATGATTTCCCATCAAATGAAGGGTTCTTTTAATCGGGTGCGCCAAGTAGTTCTACAGGACGCAGGTGAATCCTCTAGCAGAAGCTAGCTTCTAGAACAGTACACTATGCTTTCCCCTATACAATCCAAAATATTAAACGCTTAATATTACCTAATCAATGAGTAACCGAAACTCCCAACTAGCATCGATCAGCCTCCACATAATTTATTCAAAGCTATGTATCATCCAGGAGATCTGTCCTCCGGGAGAGATCTGCTTATACTTGCGCCAAACGATTACCGGAACAACTTGTACAGGAATACTATGAATTAACCAGTGGACTTGACCTGCGAGTTTTGTTGTGTTGGTGGCCAAATTGGTAGGTGGGCGGTACTCGCAGTTTTGCTTGAATGCCCCATGGAAGCTATTTCGTGTCACTGTAAAAAATTAAAAATTTATCCAAATTGATTTAGTCGTTTCTGAGGTTGTTGCAATCAAGCAAATAATAAAAAAAAAACGAATTCTTCAGAATAAACCACACTTTTAAATATGATCATTCATTAACATTTCAAAATAGTTTAATAGACGTTTGCATATGTTTATGATTCGTATTGGATTTTTCTTAAACGCATGTCAAACGCCTATTTCTCATTTTTTTATATAGTATGTACCAACTATTTTCACTTTTGAAGATAAACGAGTTTACGTTTGACCTTATTTATATACATACATTACCAAACCGAAATCCAATCACGCATGCACCAAAAACCGCACCTGACTCTTCGGACAGCGCCAATAATCTCACTATTGACAGCAAAACCTGTTATATTTGTACAATATTTACCGAATCGTACAGAAAAGGCTTAAAACCCAAACAAATCCTGGATCTGAGCCCATTTCTAGCTGGTTCCATAACAGCCTTCTTTAGAGCACATCAGCCCGTAAAAACACAAAGGAAATACATAATACAGAAGGATATGAAAAATATGAATATTACGAAGGAAATACTCGGCCGGGCGAGGAATTTAATATATTCAACCAAGCTAATAAGTATTGGAAGAAACAAGTTTTTTATTGAACAACGTATGGGAGCTTGAGATGTTGACACGGGTGTTAACTTAATTCTTATGAAAACAGCTTTAGGGAGAATTCAAAATTGTTATAATGTTCAAATCTGTTTTGAAGATTTTGCTTAAAAATATCTACTTTCATTGAAAAGAGGCTGAAACTGTCTTACACTTTTCACAAATAAAATGTAGCTTACGGCATTTACAAATAACTTGTTTTCTATGAGTTAAAAAACAACAAAATTGGTTCATTATAAACTGTACCCTCATAATATTAGAAAATATAAAAGCCCACCATTACAGCAGAACTTCAAAACATTTAAAAATAAAAATACTTCAACAAAAATCAGTGAAGCGCGAACAGGCAATATTGACCATTATGGCTTTGAATTGAGTTAAACATTGGCTGTTAAAGACGGTACATTTTTATAAGGAGCACAAACAAGTAATGAGGGTAGACGTGTTTGTACGTTCACAGGTCGGCGCGTTTGAAGCGGGAGCGACTGATTGCAGTGCCGCGAATCTTTCGTTTGCTTTCTATGTATCGGAGCGGTTCATGTGGAAAGATATGCCGAGGGGTTAGGTTTGAAAATGGTGCTGCACATTTTAAAATATGTAGTATAGATTTTGATGTGTCTCAAAATTGCATAAAATGACATGCTTTACAATTTTTGTGGGTTATTGCAAATTGTCACGTAATCAGATCGAAACAAACCCAAAAAGATCGAAAAAAAATAGAAGATTTCCAGGAATTGAGAGAGAGAAAGAGATTTTGGAAAGTCGGTTAAAATTGGGTCATCTAACTTAATATCTCTTTCGTATAGATAAATTAATAGTAATAGCAGTTAGTTCCATAGTATTCAAAAATATTTAACAATAAGATACATAATGTCTATCTATCTATCTATATATAATATGTTTACTTAAAACTTCTTCTATTTTCGATATAGGAAACTTTAGTGATTGTAAACACACATTTAAGAAGAACTGGTGCGCGAAACCCGAGCCTTCACAATTGCTACGAGCTACGAACCTGTTTGTCGTAGCCGCGTAGCTGTGCTACGGCGTAGTCGTGCTACGCCTCTGTCGATCCATCTTCAAGCTTTCAACAGAATAAGCTCATCTTTTTTCTTGAGGCTATCAATTTAAGTTTTTGTTCAGTTATATGACGTCACTTCCATGAGGCTGAATTGAGACACAAAATAGATTTTGTAATAGCACGAAGATTTTTTTAAAGTAAAAAAGAGGGATTAATTATCCTACTAATATTATAAACGCGAAAGTTTGTATGTATGGATGTATGGATGTTTGTTACTCTTTCACGCAAAAACTACTGAATGGATTTTAATGAAACTTTACAATAATATAGCTTATGCATCAGAATAACACATAGGCTACAATTTGTAAACATATTGTTCGAAATACTAAACCTGCGCAGACGCGGGCACCAGCTAGTATAAAATATTTACAAGTTTTAAAACCAAAATTTAATTTAAAGTTTTTATAGCTATTTCCATAGAAATATTTTTTAAAGCAGTATTTTATTTCGAATTGCCTGTTACGAAAATTCTGCCAAGTCATAAAAATTAAAAGAGACAAAATGACCCATCCAAAATTAAAATAACAGAATAAAAATAAACGCTATTGTGTAGGGATTAAATGTAGCAGTCATTGTGGCACTCGTCTCGGCGGACATATGTATATCAGTAACATCGGCTGTTAGCCATTCATCACTGTTACGTGTTAAATAACTCCGAATTTGTATACATAAAAATCTTTTTAAAATGTTTATTTTTAATACTTGCTTCTGCCAGGTTCAACATGTGTTCCGTGGAAACTACTTCATGCATCCAGCTTAAAGGTAGCCTATATAGCCTCCTTCGATATAAGAGCTCTATTTTAAGCTAAATTAATTAAATGAATCATGGTAGAAGTCTTTAGGTTAGTGCGTTCAAACAAACAGATAAAATCTTTTTAGCTTGAAAAAATTGGTTTTAGATGCAGGAAAAATTGATAAAGATACATAATGATGTAATGGATGTCGCACTTTATATTTGATCTAATTTACAATATATTTAACCTTTAACCATGACCCAAAAATTATCTACAGCTACAAAAACCTATAAAATAAGTACATTACAAACGTGTGACAATTCTCATCGGACGCGTAGCCCGGTGCATCGGCTGTCAACTATTCATCACTCACTGTTTAAATAGCTGCACACCAATAGACATTACTGCGTCAATCGGAACGGAATCAAATGTATTGGTTGTTTATACTTTTTAGTCGAATATTCTAATATGGTAGCTAGGGTACATATAATAGACTAGATTTGGCCTATTTTTGGTATCTACATCCCACAGATAAGAAGCCTCTCTTCGTTTGCATTGTATAGTCTACTCTAGAGCCTGAAAAAGGACATAGACTCTTTTTTACCCGGTTGCTGGAAGTAGGTCCTTCAGGCTGTAGATGGTAACACGAGGAACCGCTAGTAGTCCTACGGCTTCTACTGATGGGTCAAGTGCTAATATAATTTAAATCATATATCAGTAATATTTATGAAATAGGCAGACTTAGGACTTGTGTGGCATTACCCAGGATAATTCTAGTCATTTACGCAGTTTACAAATATATGTATATTGTATATACAAACCCTCATCAACACAAGATCACAATGGGAATAAAAGTCCACATTTGAGCGTCATTTTCCATTGTTTCAATTCAATTTCCCGATATTTAAATATTATTTTCATTGCGAATTGTAAAGGTGAGAGATGGAACGATTTTACATTGAACGGTGCAAGTAGACGGACATTTTAATTTTTTAACATTTAAATTGCGGAAATGGACGAACATTTTAACATAGGGTTTTATGTTATTTAATATCGATGATGGCGTTTCAATATTTTTTTGTTCTGAAGCGCTATGATTATGAAAGTTTCGTGGAGTAATATTTTCACCGATATTTTTGGGAGTATATATCATTTCAGAAAAGATCTAGGCTTTGAGTGTGATTTACTTTTCTTTGTAAGTCGGTTATTGCAATGAGATCATAGTCTTCGTCCTAAGAACATCCAAAAACAATACCCACACTACCCAATATTGTTCTAACAAAAGTTTACCTTTTAATCAAGCTCGAACAATCCCATCCAATTTTACTAGACATCCTTCTTTATAATATAACGGTACGTATCTTGAGGCTAAGAGGCCATACTTGAGGCGGCTATTGTTGCTTATTTCCCGTACATTGTCAGCAGGCACTTGATTTGAGTCTCTCCCCTGTGTCGCCGAAATAGCCCGCTTTTGTGTCGCCCGAGGTGTCATGGCGCAGGTATATTATAGACCTTTTGATACACCGCCCTGTTTGCTGCAGTGTATTCGTGGCAGGCAGAATTAACGTAACTGCAGTCGGTCGTTTTTTAAATTGGTATTCTATTTGGTTCAATAGGTAAAATCTCGATACAAAATTTAATTTAATGTCACTGCCAAAGTGTAACAATTTTTTTTTCCTTTTAATGCTGATTTATCAAGTTAGTACAATAAATTATTAGTCGAAATTATAGATGTAAAGAAAATTTAATTTCTTTGTTTTTGTTTGACGTGCTTGCATATAACCACATTTTTATATAGATATTATGTTTTTTGCAATTAGGAAACTATGAAGATCAAAACTGAAAAACAACGATACTCCACAATATAGTGTTTCAATATAACCCCGCAGGCGACCGATAATTTTTCTATTACCTGCCCAATAACATGCCCTCGACCATAAATGGTGGGGGTGTTAAAATTTTAAATTAAACCCATTTGATATCGCAGTAAAGTGCGTCGTAAACTCGAAGGTTCTAACTCTTGGCCGACTTCGGACTAAAACTGACTTCATCTCAAAAGTCTGGTCGACTTTGTGGTTACAAGTGTTGGAGAACAATGTTATGACTGCTTTATTGCATTTTTATTTGTCAGTTTTGGGCCAAAATTAGCTTCGTCTTACTAATTCTCTTCGTATTTTTTTTACCCATCTGCTAATAAAGGTTATGTTTGCTTGATGATCTTTAAACACTATCTGTTAGAAGCCATCATTAGTATAACGACACACACGTGGATTCACAAGTAAAATGATTACATAAATGATCGACTATGATGATGAGATGAGATGCATTGCATTAGGTAATATTAGGAGGTTCAATTGTAGGCTGGTCATCTAGGATACTAGATATAATGTAGGATATAGATAACTACAATACAGAACTGTTCTTTTTCAAGGAATCAATTTTAATCCTTTACGAGACAAAAAAGTATTATAATTCCTTACCGTACCGAAAGCTGTTTCCAAACTAGATCATAATTCAGTCTTCTAGTTCACATCATGAAACTTTAACGTTTCTTATAAAAGTCTCAGAGACTAAGGTGCTAACACTTGGTAACTTCGGTAGATAAATTTACTTCGTTTAAAATCAGGGTCGCCTTGAGGCCAGCTACAGTATAGCCGGGAGCACGTTAATATTAACTCTTATGGAACTTGGTAAAGGATGCTCTTAAAATTTGGTCTTTAAGGTTTGGTTTTTGGTTTTGTTTTTTTTATATTGAATGTGAATAGACTGTCTATACTAATGTTATGAAGAGGATTTATTTGTGTTTGATTGTTTACTTGTAAGGCTTCGAAAGTACTGAATCGATTTGATAGATTCTTTCGGTGCTGGATAGCTACACTATTCCCATGTGACAAATGTTATATTTTATCCAGGTGTGGCAATAATTTTTATGTGACGAATGTGAAACTGCAAGGAAAAACAAATCTACTATAAACAACGACGACTTGATAAGCTAATTATTGAATTAGTCGAATTTATGTTGGCCATTGTGATTATAAAACTTCAAAAAAGAGATCAAAGACATTTTAATACAATCCTATGATATATGCCAGTCTACAAACGACGTATCGCATTACACAGTACTGTTCAAGGCTTTTATTTGAGACCTGTAACTGTATACCGTAGTACACGAACATTTCTAGGAAATTCTCATGTATTATTTCACTATCAATAATAGATAGGAACTAGGAAAAAAATAACAGAAGAACGATTTCTAAATTTGTAAATATAACAGAAGAACGATTTGAGAGCGATACTAGGGATAACGAGATGAATAAACTGTATTTTTTTGTGAAATAAAATTCTACGTTCATTTGTTATTTCCGTTTTTGATTGGTATATCGACTGCAAGCAAGCAATACCTCCTATCTGACATTTTTGTTTCAAAAAACCAAAAAACTTGTATCTACCATAAACTACCTTTAGATTCAAAATAAAAACAAAAAACTTTATTAATCAATACTATGCTTAGAAAAAGAAAACTTGGATTTTCAGTATCTCATTATACCTTCCTCGGAATAAGGATTTTATTAAGTTTTATTGTTCCCCTTTAAAATCCACCCGGAGTCAGATAGGAGGTATTGCTTGCTTGCAGTCGATATGAGATTTTTGGTAAGTTCTGAGTGATTATATTGTTTCTATTTTTAATATGTATCATGTTTATAAAAATGAAGTTAGAATATCAAGGGTTTCGTACCATTATCTAAGTATGAAATGGCCAAAATCGTTCATTTGATTTTAGTTTCCGCTATTTGTTGTTATAGCAACAACTTATAAATACATCATGTGAAAGTGTCAACCGACTCACACTAACGCAGTTCATGAGATACAACCTGGTGACAGATGAAAAGGCAGCGAAGTCATAGTAATGGTCTAAAAATGAAGATACTTGCATAACGACGGGCAATAACAATTTAAACATCTTTATTTTAACATTATTTTTAAATTCAAGCTGCCAGTGCATAAAATGATCGTTGTTATTATAGTTAAACTTTCCCAGAAGGCGCTGAATTTTGTATGGAAATAATAAAGGCTCGCTCTGAAGCGGCGCCGGGGGACCGCACTTGTGTAGCAACTACACAAATATATGTATAAATACAGGTGTATTTTATATGTTATTATGTTTGTTGCACGCAGTGCGATTACTGTCTTATTGAAAGGAAGTCGGTAGTTAAATTAAAAATAAACTATCTTTACTTATGTAATGTTAAACTTAAATTGTTATAAATATCTACTCTCTAGCTTGGCCTATCAACAAAATGAAGCTATTCTAAAACTACTAGCAGTATAGGACATAGGTATACGTATGAAAAAAATCGTCACAAAAAACTTTATGCCTTTTTTTAACGACGTCAAAAATCATCAAATGACCCCTCCCGCTGTGGGTTAGCAGCGGTGAGGGAGTGTCAGACTCTTACTGACTAAAAACCGTCGTGTTCCGTCATAGGCCTTTTATGTACCAGGGCCACGGTATCTCTTTCGAACAATCCCGCAGCCTAAACTTTATGCCTTAGTTACAATTTAAACACATTGTACATGCTCCACTCTAAGAAACATTTTTACCCAAAAAATAAATACATACATTCTTACCCACTCTCCCCCATTTCCCCCTAAACTCAGTCGGTCCAGTAAAATTTGAATGAAAATAATAACGTCTGCAAGCGTCGCCGGGGGATGGCGCACGTACTCTGAACTATACTAATATGCATGGGGCACACTGGGAATGGATGCAGCTAAGGTTTAGACATAACAGGCTGTTGGTTTTGGGGGATTTTGGTATGGGGGAAGTGGGGGTAAATTAGGATACTCTTTTTCTTCTAGTTAGGGTTTAATTAAGAAGTGGTTAATAATAAAAGTAAAAAAGAAATAATTACTTAATCTTCACTTATTTGGTATATAATAACTTAATCTTTACTTATTGTTCGAATTTAGTAAAAGACAGACAATGGAAAGAATATTGGAATGAGAATTTATTGAATAGTGTGATACAAAATCGTATAAAGCATGAACTATTTTCATCCAAAGCTAAACTATACAATTTAAATCTAATAATTCTTGAAAACATATATAAAACAAATGCACACGTCTGTTTACACGTGAGTATTGCAGTTTGAGCGCTCCAACACCTGCGTGAAAATGTAACTTAGTAAGGTTAAGAACACAATAAGGAAATAGAAATGCTTAGGATAAGCGTATTTAATTAGGGGCCTTTGGTTTTTTTTTTGGAGGAATATATTTTTATTCTATGTTTGAATTTGATGAAAATGGTATCCCACTTCATTTCAATATATAATATCTTGGTATACCTACGAAAAAATACCGTCAAATTTTATTGATATGAACAAATTGCCGTAAATTAATATTACGTCTCTTCCTCTGCTTCTAGCTTTGAAACCACGATAACATAACATCAACTTACAAATACCAACTTTGACGTAAAAGTTTATTTTTATCTCCCCTTTAAGCGCAAACAAAACGCAAAATGTATCTTTTAGAATTTTATGACCTCAAGAATGTTTACGAACAGGGCGACTTCAAAAGACGTTAAACAAATACCCATAAGAAGCATGGGGGTGTGTGCCATGGGGCGTGTTGCTTGTCATTTCAGTATTCAAATACGCATAGTCATAAATTTTATGGCCTTAGCGTATGGTTTTTTCACGTGTTTTGCAAAATACGAGTTGTAATTTAATTTGCTGTTTTGGTTTTTGTGATCGAAAACATTATTTTTGTTTTCGTTATTTTACTGAATTTTATATAACGTTAGCGAGGGCGTTAAAGTGATAGTAGAATTCAGTTTGGAATTAATTAACACTCTTATCTATTTTCATTTATTACCTGTTCTAAAAACCTTAAAAGAAAATAAATTTTATTGCGCAACAATATGCACAGTTCATATTGTTTTTTGCATATTCTGAATCTTGCAGTATTAAATAAACCAAAGCACTAAATATATAAAAACACTCCATCATTTTCAAAACCACTCCAAATTCAATCGTGCAAACCGTCCTCTGAACATAACTGACATGCACCGAATAAAAGCTTGCACTCCCCCTTACCCAGTGTGCCCCCGACTTTATATCGGACGGGCGTACGTCGGACGTGCGGAAATTGCCGGGTCTTAAATTATACACACGTACATACAGACATACAGACGTATGTACACGTTTCACTCAAATATAACACCTTTCACAATGTACAGAGTATCCTGGAAAAATTCCTAAATTCCGCTTTCGCACCAAATATGCGAAAACATTTGGGCTGTTTAAATTTTGTATGCTTGTTCTATATTGTGTTGAGGCAGGTTTGTGTCAGACTTTGATGTACGGGGGATGGTGTTTGTAGGGTATTTGTTTGGTGTTAAAATCTTATGGGTGTTAAATCTTAATAATGCTGAAAAAATATTTCATCGTGTCCTCAAGTCTTGGTCTGTCTGGTAGCTGATACACCGTGAATTGATCTATGAAGTAAAAATTCTGATAAAAGAAATGCTGCTATTGTATCTGAAGAATTTTTCTTTGGTATTTGTCAATCGCTGTTTAAATTTTTTCCCGTAAAAATCAAAAACACAATACACTTCCCAAACCAAAAAAATACGGTACTCAATTACAATTGAAGGCGAGTAACACACCACCGAACAAAAGGGCAACGACCCGACACAAGGTAAACAAGCAATAAAAAGAAACGATTATCTCGAACTTAACTATCGGTTAGCGTGAGTTTCGGTAACTGAATTAAACGGTGGCCTTCTGAGAGAGCCTACTCTCATTTACTGTGGACAGATCCAGTCTATGAGTTATAGGATGCTGCCGAGTTTGGTAAAATACCAAGATTGCAATGGGATTGTGATCTCGTGTTTGTGTGCTATTCAGATAATTTTAGACCTTAAAAAATAATAGAAGGCTTAAAAGGAAACAGAAAGTGCAAAGAAAAACTCTTTTGTTTCTAGACTTTATAGCTTTAATAGTGTTAACGTCTCTAGATAATTGTTACCCTACATGCCTTCAATGGCAAAATGGAATTGAATGAATTGCACCGAAATAATTTCCCAAATCAGTCCAGTAGTTTCTGCGATTAGCGCGCTTAAGCAAACTGACAAACAAACAAGCTGGTAAAGATATTATACTAGAAATAGTATCAACTAAAATGTCACCGCAGAAAATAAACCCCATTCACACTACTAAACATTAAATACAGGATGTTGTCAGACAATGTTGTTGTTAATTAATAGAGAACACCATGTACATGTTATGGTAAACAAATAGCGAGTGCGGTGTAATTAGTGCCATGTAATACAGCATTTAGAAGTTGTCTGCTTGACTATATTATTAACTACGTTTTGGTTTGTTAAAAGGTAACATTACTATTGTTAAAATTTGACGTAAGAGGATTTAATGTCAGAAAATGATGTCTAATAGTATTATCATGTTCTAATATTAGATGACTAATTATTGTAACTACACTGCACTTCTAACATTTCATACAAACGAGCAGAGTTTAAATGGAAAATGGTTGAAGGTCAAGGTCAAATCTTTTTGGATGACCTTTCATATTTCATCATATAAGATTGTTATTTTGTTCATTAGTCTCTTAATATACTGTATACTAAATATAAATCTGTTTTCAGTAAAGTCGAGCAAAAACTGGTAAATAATTCATAATTTCGAGTTCAAATGTCAACACAAACGTTTACAAAATCACAGTTAGTTTAATTCCAGTAAGCGTCGGTTATCGTTTCATCTTAGTAATCTGATACACTATAAAAGCCTGTAGGCAGCAGTCTAGGGTTAATTGTTGCGGTTATGAATAGTCTCGGGAGAATATTTAGCAAATAACCCGGATTTGTAAACCGTTTAACGGAGCCATAATGTTGTGAAGTTTCCGCTATGGGTTTTAAATAATACTTAAATAAAAATTTAATGTTATTGATAAAGACAATCCTTACTTACGTTCTAAATACGGAACCCAGTCTCTATGTAAGTTTTTCGCACTTTCACGAAATAAATACTGAATCAATGTAAATGAAATGTGAGCCTGAGAAGAGACTTTTTATCCGAGTGCGGGAAGTAGATCCGCGGAATACAGGGAATTTAAAATATAAAGCGCTATTAGTTAAAATAAAATACAACTCTCTAGTATTTAATTACAATGTCATATTCGTGGTTTTATCCAAAAATAAATCTTAACGTAATTTTCCTGATACTTGAAGTATTGGGATTGTAAAGTAAAAGCCGTAATATTTCCTCGAACAGTAATTAAAGTGAATGAAATTGAAAATTATTCTTGTTATCCAGGAAATACTGATTATTTCATAACAATTAACTTAAGGTTGTTGCTAACAAATTTGACCTTTCGAAATGTTGACAAAATGACCTCGACCTTTAATCTGCATAGTTTTGCTTTTGCGTTGTGTTTTGTTAATGTCAAGAATTTCAAGTCCTAGATTATTGCTTAATCCTTAATAGATACGGTCTTAATTTAGATGAAAAAAAAAATCATAAAATTGATGTTATATCTTCGAGACTTTTACACCAATTTTACGTAATCAGGAGTCAATCACGATAATATTCTTCAGGAAGGGTATCGTTCTTTTATATTTAAGATATTGTCACGATGAAGTGCCGATTATGTATATTTTTGGTTTTTGATGTGTGATATCTGCAAAAAGATGTAACATCTCCACACGTCGGTATAATATATACATATATTATCTACATATATACTACATATCAGTTATAAAACCAAAAAACTCAAACACACTTATACACAAATAAAACCAACACAAATTCCACTCACTTCTATTAACATAATCACAACATCCTCTCAAAAACTTATCCTTATTCTAATCGCATGCGCTCCCGATTTCCCACTACTGAATGGTCACTGAAGCCTGTAGGCCAGTGGAGGCTGTAACGCCATATGCCACGCCAGGTACAATGCGAGCCACTGGCGTCAGTCACTCGCCACTCGGGTGATTTGCTTGCCACTCGACTGGAAACTGGCCGCTATCATGGCTAATTGTTAGGGAGTGGCTTGTTTTGGCTAAGTTTCGGTAGGGTATGAAAAGTCTTATAAATTGACTGAAAAATCGGGAAATCGTGCTTGATGTAGATGTCAGTAAAACATGCTTAAGTAGTAAAAATGAACATGTGTCAGTTTTCACTTTTGTGACTTATTTACAGAATTAGGAAACTCATTAGGTTCTGATATGTACATTATGGCACCTACCTCTAACATTTGAAAACAATATGTTTTTAATTACCTTTCCATAATTTTTTTGTAGAGTATAATGTGTACTGCAGTGCATTACCTGCAGGCGAAGTACTCTGACTTACAACTTACAAACCTTTACATAACCAAAGCACCAAACATATAGTCATCAAAACTCATCCCCACCTCATTGTCACCTAGTTGACACACGTTTTAATCACGCCACGTCGTAGCCTGTCTATTTATTGGTGAAACGAGAATTTGCGTCTCTCGCAGGTGTCCGTCGGGTAGCGGATTCGATTTCCGTCTGTACCAATGTCCTCCGGTCGTGTCGGGTACAATCAATTTGTGAGGTGCTGCTAGCAAAATATTGCTTGGTACCTTTTGGTGATTTTAGTTTGCGAAGTAAATGTGTCTGGGAGGTGAATTAGAGACGGATTGCTTAGTGGTGGGTACTTACACGTGTGGGGTTTGAGTAATCAGAAGGGTAATCATTGTAGGCTGTGATTGTGAAAATATTTTTACATAGTGTAGTTACAGTTGATTTCGATCATTAATGAGCATGCTGTGATCCTTTTGTTACATCAATAAGATTCACAGGAATTTACCTCATTGTTGGCCACAAATACTTTCTGCTCACACGAAACATGCAATATTTTCAAAATCTTTGCTATTTCTAGTCTCTTAAACTCGGTGACACAGTTCTCGGTCCGAAAGTGCCCTTGGTTTTTCATAAAAAAGAGCACAAAAACCTTCCCTTGAAACTTAAAATTTATATCCCTATAAGTTTTGTAAAATTCTCCTTCACGGCAACAACTTTGCATAACAAACTGTTTTAAACTAAAAAAAAAAGATTTATTAAGCGAAAGTTTAAAGAAGTCAGTCTAAGTTGGTTCATAATACGAAATTGCAACAGCTTTTGGCTTACCGTACTCTTCTTATAATGAGAAGAGGATGGTGGTGTTATTTATAGCATAGGTTCACACAATACCTGCATCAAGTTAGAATGTAAATTAAGTTGAAATTCCACGAAGTACAATTACTTCTTGAATTTCTCAGCAGCCTAGACTTAAGATAAGTCTAATATATTTATGATAATACTTTTTTCTCCTACTTTTAAACGTAACAAAAGAATAACAGCCGTGGTTCTTAATTTAAGTACAAAACTCGAAACAAAATCGCATCTACGGCCACAGTTGAAGAAATCGTTTACAACAATCTGTAACGCTTCACATCTCACGTTGTGTGGCACAATCAAAGAGCTATCATTAAAACATTTGCACAAAGATATTCGGATCGCGTATGAAACCACCCTCTAGGGGGTTGAGAACAACGGTGTATACAATTTTAAGTATAATTCTTATTTTTATGTACGATTTATTGAATTTTGTTGTGGATGGTTTGTGTTAGGAAGTTTTGTAACCATTGAGATTATATACCATGCTGTTCAGCTTCGACAGTTAGTAAGCCCCATTATTACTTACTTACAAAAATATATATGTCTTCAGCTATATCCTTGAAGTATCGCAGAAATTGAAAAATTACGCGTCTGAGTTTTCCATATGCTAGTGAAATATTTTATTTCTAGCATTTATAACCATTATGGTTCTATTGTTTATTCACAAATATTTCCCCTAGAAAATGAAATAAAAAGCCAATTAAGATCAATCATTCAATTAAGCCATTGCAGTTACTATTTATTTAACACTTTTGTACACATAGAACACAAACAATAATAAATAATAGGAAAAAATTGTACAAGGGCACAGCTTATCTCTAATGAAATTTCTTCCAGCAGGCCCGTTATGGGAGAGTTAGAAATAGAAGAGATAGGTACAGATAGACAGTGTAAAAAGAAAGAAGATATATACTATAAACTGTTATAGATACTATAAACTGTTATAGATACTATAAACTGTTATAAATAAGTCTCTGTAATAAACTGAAGATAAAAATAGATAACCACCTAAATTACCTAGTTTTCTCAGTAAGTATTATTACCAATGGACATTTCATGTTCATATTTATGTACATAGAAGGCATTTTTATTATTCAAGAGTAAGCAGAATCAAGTGAAACAGATCCCTGTTTCACTTGATTCTGCTTACTCTTGAATCAAATCAACAATCCTGTTGACAATATCGAAGATTTTGCTCACAATATACTATATATTATTATGTTTGTAATAAGCAAACTAATAGTAATTTATTAAGACAAATACTTGGTGAATACCGATCAGGTTTCGCGAAGATTTAGTACAGTAAATATAGATTGTGTATCGTAGGTACTTGTAATTTCTTGTAGTTTAAACATGTTTTCGTGGAACTGTACATATTTTAGGGATAAGCTTTATCTACCAGGAGAATGTTTACAATTGGATATTAAAAGGCGTCTGTAAATAGATTTTAAAAATTACCTTTAAGCGTATGTACTTAGAAATATTATCAGTTAACATTTTTATGTGGTATAAAAGACTAATATTCAGTTAATTGTATCTGGATCAAATAACTGAACCTCCGTACAGAATTTTGATATTACAATTTTATTATTTTAATTAATTTGTTTCATTAATTAACTTGCCTATATCTTTACTTCTTCTATATGCCTGCCATCTTTACCCTACGTGTAAGTAGTTCATATTTTGGATGTGTGAAATGTTGTTTACTAAGAACGTCTAGGTTTTTTATGTTGAGATTTCCTACTATCAAAGTGAAAAACCTTTAAATGTGATAAGGTATAATCACAACAGATAAACACACCAAACAAAAACGACTGGTATCCACCGATTCCTTTCATCAGAACTTGATGGAGCCTCCGTAATCGATATGTTTATGAAACAAAAACTTTCTAGAAGTTTCGATTTACTATGCTCAGCCGAGAAGTACTTCATCGTTGAAAGCTTAAAATTTTCGGTGTATAATACGCCGTACAAAGTTCCGTATACATTATACAGTTTGTGACGTCATACAAATTTTGTATGTGCACATCTCTAAGCTCACACTGCAAAGTTTTAGTCGGCCGATAGATTGTTTGGGCTCATAAATCGCTATGCAGATGACTGGTAGCGCCTATTACAAAGGTCATGATTTAGCCGGTGTCGTACCAACGATAAAGAGAAAAAAAGATAAAAATCTATCATCTATTTAAAATAGCCTGAAAATCTGCACTTTTTGAAGGTCTTTACAAAAGAATTTCCTCGAAACGCCCGCACTTCACCACTTTCTACGTGTTTCTGCTGGGAAGAAGAAGTGGTGGAACAAACTCCCGAGCAACAACAACGGAAATCATTGATTGGAATGAAGATTTTCTTTAAAAAAAAATTGCCTTACATCGGTCAACTGTCGGCCGACTATTTAGTCTTCAGTGTGCAGGTACTCTAACGGTGAACTTACGCTCTAATAATTTTGATGCGAATTTCAATGGCGATGATGAGATTGTCATGTAAATTGTATCGGACCTCCGAATGTGTTTTTGATTACTATTTCGAATTGAAATAAATAAAAAGCGTAAGTAATTGTATGTTCAATGCTATTGGTTCAATGTAAAAGCAATTAAAAATATAATAAAATTGGCAAAAAATCCATCACAAAAATTACTTTTAAGCGAAATATTGCAGTTCTCCGAAAAGCTTAGATTAAATTATATAGCCTATATACCTAGGTAATGAATTAAACTACCAGCTCTTTTTACAAAAACCTACAACTTAATTCAAACAACTCAGCAATCTTCAAAAAAAATACAACACACATCTCAAAAACTACTCGAACAAAATACCTACGTACTTCAAACAAACACCGTCATAAAACAGTAGGTACCAGTGACGTCACGGTGGGCTACCGGGTAACCGAACTCGCTACCAACTCGGCTTGCCGGCAAACTTACCCACCGTAAGCCCGGGCAGGGCGGGGCTCTGCCGCGCATGCGTACCACCAACAACGTATTCCCCGCTGAAATGCGATTTCCCCATAATTCCGGGAACAATTACTTGTTGAGAATTTAATTTTAAAGTACTTGGTAAATGTATTTTGACGTTGAGCACCTTGGAGGACGGTGTAATGATGTGATTTGATGTTTTTATTTGTTTGTTTTTGTGTTTTCAGTGCACGTAACGTTAGTTTCAGACAGTAAAATTTTCAAAAAGTATGGTACAGTAAAATATTTTTAAGATAAGTTTTCCTTTCAACAACATTTTCGAAGTCAGGAAAAGGCACAATTTACTCCCAAAACATATCTAAATTCATCATAAAACAATCTCCAAAAACTCCCAAAACGGTAGAAAGCGTGGTAGCATTGCGCGGTGGAGGGGGGTAACACCGTCATTCCGCGGCAGTCGGCGGCCGACGACGGCGCGAAACGGTCGCGTCATGCTCGGCCGATTATGACACG
Organism: Helicoverpa zea; assembly: GCF_022581195.2. Lineage (NCBI taxonomy): Eukaryota > Metazoa > Arthropoda > Insecta > Lepidoptera > Noctuidae > Helicoverpa > Helicoverpa zea. The sequence goes on from NC_061457.1 coordinate 783,190, forward strand.
AAAGTGATCGTCGCGCGAAATGACTGTGCTTTCAACGTGATGTTTGGATAGAACGAAATACAGTGCAAGTGTGTGACCGCTATAATATTTAAAATTGTATTTAAAAATTGTTGAAGTAGTTTTGTGAAAAGAAAGATGTATTATAATGACGGTTTTGTGGTTTTATAGTGATCATCGGTGAGTACTTGAGTGGGTTTGTTTGATTAATTGTTTTTTTAATAGGTTTCGTTTTTGATGAGTTTTATTTGGTAAAATGTTTTAGGAAATATCATAATATAAGTTATTAAATAGAGCGTATCATAATGAGTATGAATAGTTTATAAGAAATAAAAAATATGAGAAAAAAAATTTAGTTATTAAAATTAATCTAATAATTATTTATGTTTTTAAAATTAGTCACACAATACCAAAATGATCTTATTTTACCAAAACTGAGGTTTTTATAAGCCGAAGTAGGACTTTAGAGGTATTTTTTTTTATAAAACTTAACATTTTGTAATATTTAACTTTAAAGCCCAAAAAAATAAAGTAAAAACTAGTTCACAGTACTTAACAGAAATTCCTGTAATTCTCACTGAAAAATTTTGCCAGGCCTATACTGAATATTATCGCCAACCGCACAGGGTTGAGCAGAAAAGCGACCGTAGCAATTACCCTACGCTCTTTAGCGTAGCCGTAGACCGCTACGAGTTGCGTAGCAATTAGTGCTACGCCGTAGCAACATAGACGCTACGTTACGTAATTATGGGCGTTTAGAACGAGATCGTTGGATGATGAAGAAAAATTCTTGTAAAATATATTATTTTATATAAAAGAAAAAAGAGAAAAAATAAGTCTGGTTTTTGAGATGTTGCGTCGGCGCTTAAGTAAGTTCGATACCGATTTGGGATCTTGATGAATATTTTTTGCGGATACTTTGAATGAAATGGCTATAATAAAATCTGAGTCAATGGTAAATTGATTTTGAGTCTTAAATTCAAATAACTACATTATAATTTGAAATCAAACTTAGTATTGTAAAATGTTCGTAGCCAACACAGTACTCAAACAATTTCCAAACGAAACAAAAATTAACTCATAACAATTAGCACCAAATAATTAGCGAACAGAAAGTGAAATTTTCAGCTGAAAATCTTTGCTACGAAATACATACGGACAAAACAATCCGTGCCTTCTCAGGAACTAATCTCCGTAGCGATTAGTGCTACGGCGTAGCGCTACGGCGTAGTGCTACGTTAATCGCATACACTGTAATTGCGCTAGATTTCACGGTGTTAGTGAAACTGTTACAAGCACTTTTCTTGTTTCTCTTTTTTGGGAATTTCTTTGAGTTTTTGGACGAAGAATTTGACTAAAGAAATTAAACGAGAAAAAGGCGATTGATTTAAGGAAATTATGTTTTGTAAGTAATGTACTATCTGTAGGCGCTGTTCTGGGCTCGGCGGAAGACTAGACGCAAAAGGTAGATTAAAAAGCGTAAAATTAAGAACTAACAGAAAAAACCTAACGATTTTTTACGGATAAATTGTCATTACAATGTAGAAGCAGAAAATCACTATAATTACCTAAGTACATAAGTAATAACATAAGCTAAACTTAACTATAACATTACCGTCCCACAGTTAGGCACGTTACACAGGCTAGCGGTGCTTAGCCGCAGAAGTGCTTAGCGCTATTGATGTTCAAAGAGTGTGTGTGACACGCCTAACTTAGCTTTTATAGACTCGACTAGATTTTGAACTGGATTTTAAAGTTTTTGTATTTTTTGTGTTCAATAGTGTCCAACAAATAATTTTGAAAAAATATGGACGTTAAATAGCTCATTGCATAGCATGTGGTTTACAAGCTATTCAAAAATTACATCTCTTTTTAGATCGTCATGTTTAGAAGTGTAGGTAAGATAAAAAAAATGGCAGTCATTCAAAATGTAACCACATATTTCTTACATCTAATTACTTCCAGCGTCATCATCTCCATTTTTAACAGGTCACGTAATATATGGCACCTGATATCAATTTTAAATGCAAATATTTAACGAAATCAAAAACCCTTAAAAAACTCTTCCGCTACGTAAAGTGGTTACTCAAAAATCTTGGGTATCTTGGGTACCAAATCTGGCGTATTTTCATAACAGTATTACTGGTAATAAAATTTTGGGGGTTGCCAATATCAGGGGATCATAAATTGTCATTTGATAGCATTGAAATTCTCCACCTTGATGCTGTAAAAATAAATAAGTGAATTTGTTACGTTATGGCCTTTTTTGGAGTTACGAATCTTGTAGGATATCATTTAATTTTTATATCGATAATATTTCAATAAATAATTATTTTTTCGAGTAGATAATATTTATATTTGTCATTTTATATCTTGGCTTATAAATAGCTCATTTTAATTTATTTTGAGCATTCCCAGAAGACAACTTAAGGAAATGCCATTGGTTTCTAAATTATGAATTTATAATAGTAATTTTATAATACTCCTTAAATCTTATAATATTTTTCTATGCCGTACGAATATTTATGAGCATATAAAAATGTTGTATGAAGAGGTATACAAAAAGGTCATCTTAAGTCTATCTAATCTTAAATCTGTTTTCTTCACAAACTTAAACTAGAACACCACTTAGTATCTAATAAAAAGGCAGTTATAATAATAATCTGTTCCAAGCCAAGTATTGATTTCTTAGATCTGATAGACAAGACTAGTGACACACATCCGCAGATTGCCAATACTTACGAGCATCTATTGAAAGATAATTTATATGAAAGCCTTTTTTCTCTTAATCTGATAAAAATAGAGTTGGTCGTATAGTTATCTAATAACAAAATCATACAATATATGACCTTTATATATGTAAACTCAAAATTAGGCCATTAAATTATGAGTGGAGTGGAATGAGAGTGCCCCTGCCGAGGTTGCGGGGTTGTTCGAAAGAGTTACCGCGGCCTGGGTACATAAAGGGCTTCAGAAGACATGACGGGTTTTTAGTCAATATGAGTCTGATACTGCCTCACGCTGCTATCCCCCCAAAAAATAAATAAATAGGCTATTTAGTTGTGACCTTTATTTCTAATTCACTAAAAATACTTGAGTAGTACTTTTCCACAATATCCTTCGAGTATAATCGTAATCACTTTAAAACATGTTCCACATATAGAACTTAGCAATATTGTGCTCCTAGCAAAGAGTTATTGAATCATACTGTTTAGTAGGTTATATTTTGTATTATAGTCTGACAACCAGTCTTACCTAGGGGTATTGGGTTGCTCGGGTAGCAGAGTGGAGAAGGTCAAATAGGCAGTCGCTTCTTGTAAACCACTGGTATTTAGCCTTTTCCCAACTACATACCTAATTATGTTGGAAAAAAGCTCGGGGGATGATGATTTTTTGAATTATTCTCCCAAATTGGATAAACCAAACGTTGAAAATTCTTTATCAGTGTACATTGCTTAAATCGATGATACAAGTAAACATGATCAGAGATCCTCAACATAAAAGGGTTAAACCTAATCTCAAAGAAACATGAAAAAATAACCCCCATACATTACCTTTCCCATAAATATGATTCATAATTTAAATAACATAAACGTTACCAAGTAGGGTTCGCAAAAACATCGAGACGTTACCGTCAAGTCAGAATTTACGACGTGATTTTACTGCGTACCGTACTGCAGACCTATTGTAGCATTATTACTTCTAAGTCTGACATTCTGACATTGACATTATTTTTTATGTCTTATTCTTAAGACGAATGGGCGATGCTCTAGTTTCAAGAGCAAGTGGCTCTACATTAATTTTGTTGGTCTGATTTGTTTTGTATGTGTTTGTGTTTATCTGGTCTTTACGTGGTGCGAATACTCTTTGGGATTGTGAAGTTATTTTATTTGGCTTGGAATTGTCTTAGATAAAATCTTGATCTTCAACTGTTCACAGTTACCAGTCTCTGAGCATTTAGGTTTTATATTTGTGTAGTAATTTTATTTTTATTGCAAAGTATTATTCTGGTATAGCCATATAATATTTATGTATATTTTTGCTAGCGTTTCTCCTATTGCTCATGGGGAAAAATACATAATTTGTACACTTTTTCCTTAAGAAAAATACCTTCAGAAACAGACAGTCATACACACTGAATTCTCTATACCACCTACATACTTTACCTCACAATGAATACACTTCTTACCCAAAAAAACAGATCACCATCTAAAACCTCAAACTATCCCAACCAATGTCCACCTTGTACCCAATAAAATATTTTGACAAGTCTTCCCCAATTGTGTGGGAAGGCAGTGTAAGGGCGAGGGTAGTGCCTCTGCCCTCTGAGGGCCGTAAATTACCTTCAAACATGGCCCTCTGTCATGATTGTCTTAGTACACAATGGTAACTGCTTCGTTAGATTTTCTATAGTTTTGATATTAAATTGGCCTGTTGACAGGACGGTGGCAAGATATTTTGGGATATCTTTAGGAGTTTTGGTTGAAATATAGGATGTGCAATTATTGTTACGAATATAGAAATAGGGTGAGGCTATGTGGTTTTAAAATTGATGTAGTTAGTAAAAATTATTAACACCCAAATTATGAAAAATAAATAGTCAAAACGAATGAAATAGTTGTGGAACCACAGGTCAATTTTTACGAAATAAATTTGTTTGATATCACGGCATTTCTCTGCAATTAAATATCCCACTGAATAAACCGCAGTAATTTAATAAACTTTGAGTTAAACCTGTTCAAATATTTTTGCGTTTATTAAAATTCCGATAAGTGTTTGGTCATTTGAAATGAAACAAAGTACAACCATTTTATCCTCAAATATTACGGTCTTTTACTGTTAGACAGAGCACATGGCATAGCCAATATATACCATGGCTCAACATGCACAATTTACGTCACTAACTACCCATTATACACTATGCTCTATGATATACTATCTATACTAATATTATAAAGCTGAATAGTTGCTCATTTACAAACATGTTCATCTCAAAAACTTTTGGTCCGATTTGATTTGAAAATTATTTCAGTGATAGATAATCCATTTATCAAGGCAAGTCATAGTCGACTGTCATCTAAATACGCGGAGTAGTTTCCACGGAATATAGGTAAAACTGTAGGCAGAAGCTAGTACTACAAAATACAGTGACGTGCGACGCAGATAGTCACATTGTCGCCGTGTCGTGTCGCACGCGATGCACTGACCTTCGACAAATAATGCATTCGTATAATGGTAATATTTTCCGGCGAAAATATTGTGGAGTATGTTTTCGTTGCTGTTTATGTAAATGCAATGTATGTTAGGATAACGGTATATAACGTTGTAGTAGAGAAAAATGTTGCAAACTCAAATTTAAAATATCAGCCAACCATCGGGCCAACAACTTAGTTTAGTTTAGTCAGCAGTATGCGAGGGTACTTGATAAAGGATTTTTACAATAGTATCTGTAATTATATCAAAGGTAATTTTGAAAGAAAATCATACTTACCTTTGTGTTTTTGCACACGAGAGTAGTCTTTAGTTCGCAATGTTCGTAATTACTCAGGCAGTAACTCATCAACACTATATTTTCAAAATAAAGTGTAGTGTAAAACAAAGACCTTTTTACAAGCAAACTCAATCACCAACCAATAAACGAGCACTGTATAAAACTTCACGTCAGAGTATTCTTTCCCGCAACCTTGTTACCATCCAATCAGGTACAGTCGCGTTTATATTTTACATTACCAGCCGGCACGTAGGTACATAAGGCACATAATAAAATGATCCAGATAGTCTATAATAAAAACCGGTCTTGTCGCAAAGGCGCGCCGTATGGAATTAAATTACTGTCACAGTTCCTTTTACCTGTACGAGTATATTAAATATTAAATTGGCATATAAAGGCTACTGTGTTCAGTCAGTCACTTTGATGGGGATGACGATTGGGGGTGAAGGGTGATACGTTCTTGTTGACTGTTTGAAAATGGTCCCTGTTGGGTCAGCAGTGATTTGTTGTGTTCTTTATATGGCCTTAGAATCCTTAAATCTCTTTTTGATTGACACATTAGTCGGACTGTCTGAAGCTAGTCAATATTGTCTACATAGATGTCCTCTAGTTGTTTTCAAGAAATATCCATTAAATACTGTCGTGCTACATTCGTAAACACTTTAGTTCAGGAATAATGTTTATGGAACAAGACTGCTACAGCGTCGATACATATTGACAAACGTCCAACTATACCGTTTTTAAAAGAACGCATTACTGGCGTAAATACGCCCTCTATTTGTTTGTCTTTTTCGCAACAGAAACAGTTATGTCACCGTGACTAGCGCCGTTTCAGACACTTTGGATACTTTCCAAATGTACCAGCCATCCATTTTGTATTGAACTCTCCGATCGCGTTGATTATTGAAATCGTGGAACAAATACTACAGATTGAGATACGCGAGGGGGTCAACATATATTGTTGGGTATTCAGATGCGTAGTGCGTGACGTATCGTCCGTTTCCTTTCTCGCAAATAAGGGTCGCGATGTGAGGATAAAAGCTTTTGTTTGTTAGCATTTTCTGAGCCATAATTAAAGTAAAAATAGCCGTAATTTAGATACTTGTATTTGCGAATACAAATATTCATGAGACAGACCGTGGGCGTTATGTCAGTTTTCTTAACAAAAATAGATTTTTTTGATTATATAATATGGTTTGGATATTTTATATTTTTGTACTTCAGACTAGGTTCAGTATATTCGTCTGAACAATGCTCGTCTGAGCTCCTTTGTGCTACAAACACAATCCTTGTATAGTTGACAGACAAAGTCTACAAAATATTTACTGCTTGACATCTTCAAACACAGAGTAAAGCAATCTACAGCTAAACAGAAGTTCTGGCACAGATAACTCAAAGTAACAGACAACAATACTCGGCAACATGATTAAATAAACCCACTACAAAAGATTTAATATTGAGAAACTTCCAGCGCTTAAATATAAACGTATAGCTAATATTTATCTAAGGGCTGCGATACGGTACAAAGTGGAACAACTAAGTCCATTATTTGTGGTACAAAGACGACCTCTTTGTACAATGGGGAAAAACTTGTTTGCATTACGCACTGCAACTGATGGCCGGCGGACGGACGCTGTTGAGTATACTAGAACTAATTTATAAGAGATAGCGAGAGCGGGCAATTGCGATTGTGTTTGAAGTTTACAAAATGATGTGTAAAAAACATGATAAGTATCCTACACTAGCAAGTCCTAAAAGTTTGGCCTTAGTTTCAGTAAGCTTTTTGCAAATATTCGTATCATCAAAGAGCAATATTTATCAGACTGGAAAAAGCTATCAGTACATTTTCCATTCAACGAGACCAACTTTAAAAACAAGTGAAGCTAATATAAGCGTGTTAATTACGAGTTATTTTTGTATCTTCACCATGTCATATACATAGTTGAACAAAACTAGGTCATAATTAAGAGCAAAATCGCTACCGCATATGGCTTGTTCTCCTTAGTTAAACGAGTCAGCGGTTGATTGCATTTGTTGTAGAATTTTAAGACGGAACACGCTACCGCCGTGTCGTTGATAGATGCATTTGCATCTCAGTAGCTTGATTAATTGTTCTGTGGGAATACAATCTGATTTGAATAATAAAATGCACTTGCTAACGAGACTTGTGCACTCATATTATGAGTATAAAGTGTGAGGATCTGTTACTTGTTAGTGGTTAGTTAGTTTAATGGTTTATGTTGTGTTTGCTTTTAGATGTTGTTTTGGAGAATGAAACTACACTTATAAGTAGATGTAATTCAAAGTAGAAGATAGTATAGTTACGATGCTTTAGCATTTTCTCTTTAATATCAAGTTACAGGTGGCATTATTTTAATAGACCTTTAATTTGAGGTTTCAGAAAACTTAAAGACAGTGGTATATACTTCAAAAACTCATCAATCTCAACCTAGTAACAACCATTCATCTAGTCCAAAAATCGTTCTGACATCTTTCCCACATAAGATTTAAAAAAAATACACCAGCATCAATCCCACAGGCATACCTCACGCTACAGCTCACAACTGAAAATATCCGAATGTTTATTATTCATTGACCGGCAAGATAATCAAAGGAGTCAATCAGCGGTGTGGAGCCGTCATTGGAGCGTGCCCGCGGGGAAACAAACGAAATTGATTAATCGCCCAGGGCCGTAATCAGGACGCATTTGTGCTTCTGCATTGGCAGCCAGCTGTTCACTGATTGGGTAGCTTCTTGAGTGTTACCATTTTGATGTGTGGAAGATGTGAGATGATGTTAAGATAGGTATGGAACAATTTGTAGAGTGATGGATACTTTTTTGGTCAGTAAATTCTTGTTTTGTGTGGTGATAGGCTTGTTAGGCAAAGTAAATTCCGTATATTTTTTTGAGGTTTCTTTGTAAAGGTTATATTAAACTTGTATACAAACAGTCATGATTAAACTACGTTTTGAATCTAATGTCGATATTTAGAACCATTCACAGTCTTGTTACTATGAGTAAATTCTACTAACTATCCTAAAAATGTAGATTCAAAAACTTCAAACACACTTCGTAAGCTAAAGAGTTCGCGGATCCTAATTTTGAATAAGATCTCTAGTAGAGTCTTAACTAAGTTGGATCTAAATTGTTTGATCAAACCTTTTGTTCGATAAAAAAGGCCTCCAAAGTTAACCTAGACTATGTTCTGAGTCTTTTAAATTGCCTCGAGGGTTCTACAGTCTTTGAGCGGAGGTCGAAAATCTATTTTTTGTTACAAGTCTCAAGGCAATTGGTACAACCTTCATCTTTGCTGTAAGGAGCCGGCAATTATTTGTCGAGAGGAATGTATCATAATGTTTGACAACGTTTTTTTTATCTGGTTTGTCTACTGGGAATTTGTGATTTAGCTTTCAGAGATTTGGGTGGTTTATTTTCAAGCTAACTCTTATATATTTGAAAGGGATATTTACAAATAACTTTTTACAATATCTTTCTAGCTAACTCTTGGTATTATTGAATAGTATTAGTATTTGGTTTAAAAAGTCTGGCAACCAGTCTTATCAAGGGATATCGGGGTCATTCAAGTGACAAGGTTTAAGAGATCAAGCTACACAGTCGCTCCATGTAAAACACTGGTACTCAGCTTCGTTCAATACGGAAAACGAACCCAATAAAACTGTAAGCTATAAGCCAGGTACACATTTTATACCAAATTTGAATCAACGGGTAAAAACTGTGGTACTTTCAACACAATGTTGGGAGCACATCGACATCAGTGGTCGATGTGTTGGCAATCATCGCGACCATATGTGATAACAATTATGTTAACAGGTTGTTCTCCCTACCACATATAGCTTGTAACTAGAGGTGTCTTACTATAACAATGTGACATAACTATGGTTGGTGCATGTAATGCGGGCAATAGGAAGGGTGCCGATTTATGAGTAGTTAATAGTATTGACTGTCTTATTTGCCTATGACTGCTCCTTCTGACAGCTAGACATAAGATTATTGGGATTTTTATCACTAGTTTGAAATGGCAGTACATGTACTTCACATCTCACCTTTTTATATCAGTTAGGAACTTGCTGTATGAATTTCAGTGCAAAATATTCATTAGTTTGTCTTCTTGAAGGTGCAATATCTATTCAGATAAGTTAGCGTCATTATTTCTATGCAATATCAGAGAGAGCGTAGGTATTAGGGACCACCATTGAACTCCATATTTATATTATTATTTATTATTTGATGGCAGCCTAAAGAACTACATTTATGAAAACTCATATCACTACGTAGGTACATCTAAAAAAACCACCCTCCCGATAATACTGAAAGAAACATCTCAAAGTACCAAAGAACCTTCACAAGCGAGCTTATAAAGAAACCTATACTTTCCATTCAGTCAGACTCAAGTAGATACACTCAATCGCGGATGTCAGACCAGTGCTACTGATAATCTAGCCCGGTTCTAGTACTGATTACTGAGTGAATCGGTCGCGGGGTGAGGGGCGAGGGTGGGGGGGCGTCCTACAAACACGGATTGAGATGACTGGGCCTGACGCCCGCGGCGTGGATGTGTGGTGCAAGTTGGTAGAGGTCGCGAAGAAAATGTGTTACAGTTTTTCTTAAGCTAATATGAGACTTATGTCAGTGGAAGTAATAAAAGAATTTGTTGACTCTCTCTGTGATTCTAGAATTTAATAATTATCAGGCTTAGATATTTTTTACGGATCCTATTTAGCCGTTGTTTTTAGATAAGAGATTTGAATATCACATTATTTATATGAAGTTAAAGTCAAAACACAACCTCCATTCGCAAAATAACGGATAGATCGTCTATTAAAATCCCTAGAATGCCCTACATAGACAACAACACATAGGTCAATAAAACCAAACTACAAAGCACAGCCCCTCATGAGCTAAGAATGTTTATGGAACAATAATTCTTAACACGATTCAGACTTCACAACACATAGACACGTACCATTTAACCACTGAACCAACACACCTACATACATAGTACCACCAGCGTGCCGGTTCCACTAACCCCATGTTATAATCTCAAGGTACACGTGACGGAGCCACGTGGCGACACTCGTGCACAATGTTTGTTAGCGTCTGGAAACTTTAGCTATTTACTCTGTGGACTGTGTTGTTAAGTGGTGCTGTTTTGGCTTTAACAATGGCGGAGGCTGTTAGTCCCCAGGCCGGCGAACAAATTTTTTTTTGATACATATACATTTAAGACTTTGTGAGTGTCTTCCTTACGATGAGTCCGACAAACTTTTCGAATGCGCAAATTTTGGTGCCGCTGCGTTTTTTAATGCTTGACTCCTGGAATTGTCGATATGACGTCACTATGACTCTTCGTACATACTTGCTTCATTTTTTGAGATTCGTTTAATAAAGTTAACTAGAAAATGGTGGTCAACTTGTCCGATAAAGATCGTGCTGCGTTTGGAGTGTCCACCATCCTGATCATCACCCATATTTTGACTCATTACAAGAATTCATGGGCACCCTAGTTGTTTGATTTCCGAAAATGTTATTATTAGCTAACCTGTGGAACGATATATTGCAACCACCATAGGATTCACTTTTACAGGTATAAACGCAACACTTTTTCCATTTTAATAGTTTAAATTGATTTAATACAAAAAATATAAACAACATTTTAAATGCTGATTACGCGCCAAGAATGTTATTAATATATAGGGAATAAAAATGCATCTTGTTTATGTTTTAAAAATAAATACGAATAAATTAATGCGATTGTTATTAATTTGTTGGCTTACAATTGTTAAAATAAGATAAAAATATAAGTGATTCAATTGTTTTCTCGGGAAGAAAAAACTGTTGATCACAACATTTTTTTATGCTGGCAAGGTGTTAGAAAGAGACAAACGGCCTCCGTTCTAACTATCCCACTCGGCTCGGATTTGCCTCTGTGTATCATGCAACCAATTTAGTACCTTATTGCGTTGGAATAGAGTTCATTTTCGTAAATATATATTTTGAGCTTGCGCAATCTTGTTTAGTATATTACATCTATGGTTGTTAGTTATTAGTAGGTAGAATTTTTTTAAGTCTGTGACAGTTGGCTATGTTCATTTATCGGACATTATCATATTATAGAATTTCGATTGAATGATTTGAATTTCGTCTCATGTAAAACTGCTTTGGGCCTCAGAGAAGAGACTAGTTCAACAAGATAATTCCATATTCTTATAAAAAAAAATATTTTTTATCTTAAAAATTAATACGTATCAAGTTTTTAACACCGCCTTCAAACTAGCAAGTCGGTTTTGCCGCGTGACAACGCTCGGTTCGTACGAGGTGTCACGCGTATACAAGATATAGCAAAACAATTGACAACTGCCGATACCAACGATGCTATCTAGAACCCAATAAGTACGCTCGGTTTTGGTACTCGCTACGCAATTAGTGTGATAGTGTTGTAAAAGAATATATCTTAAATTGCTTCCCGCTGATCGCTTGTCCACTGAACCACAAAGCGGAGCGGTCTGCGCTCACTTGAGACGGGCTTGATTATGTCGGGTCACGTGCGCTCGGATCACTGTGTGCGCTGATTATTATGACTATTTTTATACATACCGAGAAAAAACGGAATTCTGGCAAACTCAAAATTATGCCTAGACTAGGAATGTTTTTATCTGAAAGTATTGGTTTCAATTCGTATTTATTATTACACGTGCCAAAAAGTAACATGAAATTTAATACTTACAGCGAACAGCAGCAATTTTGGGTCAGTTCTGAAATTCTATTTTATTTAAATTCAATTCTTCTTTATGAAAAATACACTATTTCAAACAGTTTGATATTACTGATTTACACAAAAATCATAAATTCAACAACACTAAGTTTTAAATAAGATTGCTTTTAAATATTTTTGTGTAAAATACTTGTCTTGGAATACTTATATAAAACAGTAGAACCAGTCGTACAATTTTCACAGCGGCGTGTTTGTGTCGTTTTACATAAGCCAGGGTTGCGAGAAATTCACGCTAAGACAATTCCTTCTGAATCTAGATATTACAGGATCTGAAGGGCGTTACTGCGAATATTTCTTCTCGTATTTATGCAATTTAATGCCCGCTCCAATGTTAATTTGTACATAGATATCTTTATTTGTTGAAGATTTATTACTTCAAGAAGATTTTAACAGTAACTGAGAAAATAATAACATATTTATGAAAGTAAGTTAATCAAATGACCAGATTTAACGGTGGTATTTGAGAAGCACTTTTATCTAATAACTTCAATATAACACAATCAACATCATAATTTTTAAATATTATCTGTAACTGACCCAATATTTTTGCACTGAAGTGTAGGCGTATACTTCACAAAACTGTATCGTTTACTATTATTTACGTGTGTTTGTACGTTTGTACCTCGGTTTCCTTTTACGAGTATATGTTAGTACTCCCAGGAGACAAGGTAGGGTCTTTGCAACGTGACGACGAAGATCATTTTGGAAAGTAATAATGTTCTTATTAGTTTAGAAGTTCATTGTGAAGGTAGAGGGATATCATTTGAAAGATGTTTTGATACTTATCTATATTGGTGTCTATATTGGTATTAACTGCCTCGTTGGTCTAGCTGTCGCAAGTGCGGCTGCTGAGCACGAGGTCTCGGGTTCGATTCCCGAGTCGGGCCGAAATCGCTTTGTGGGTTTTAGAAGACTTTCACAAAGCAGCCCGGAGCCTGGAAGTTGGTGATTGATACTCCCGTGCATCGGAGAGCACGTAAATGTTGGTCCTGCGCCTGATCTCTCTCCGGTCGTGTCGGATTACCGTCCCATCGGGCTATGAGAGTTAAGGAATAGTGAGTGCACCTGTGTCTGCGCAAATGCTCGTGCACTATAATATGTCCTGCGTAGTTGGCTAATCTCCTTACGTGAGAACAGCCGTCGTAGCCGATAATCGGCTAGGAGGACATCATCATATTGGTATTAAGAAGGTGAAGAGATTTTTTTGTGTGCTTGAATGTTCTAATGGCACTACTAGTCGGATTTTAAATTACAGTGTTAGTTAGCCCATTTATCGAGGAAGGCTATAGGATACCTGTTATCCGGGTGCGGTATGTAATTCCTACTTAAAATGGTGCAAAGTTCAGTTTAAAAGTATTCTTCATCATTCATCATTTGAGAAACTAAGCATGCAGTGACTACCGACTACCATAAAATCAATTTTGCACTTATGAAACAATTACAGCCATTTTATCGTCCCACTGCTGGGCACAGGCCTCCTCTCACACGGAGAAGATTTGAGTTATGAAATACAGTTGTGAAACATTACACAAAAAATACTTCAAACATAAACATTTCATACAGTTACCTGCAAAAAAAACGCCACAATCCATATCTTATTCTCTCAATAAACCAGGTCGGGTATAGAGCTACCCACATCAACGCGAACGGGTCAGGTACCCATATTAGGCACATCTCTTCCAGCTTTCCTATTGATTCAATTGTGTGGAACGCCTTGATTGATTATATTATTAATATAATTGGATTCCAATTCAATGGCTTTGGGAGGCGTTTGTTTTGTGTTTTGATATTTCTGATTATTCTGATATTATGATATTTGTTATGAGGTTGTGAGGATAATGTTGCGAGAGAATTGTTTGTAATAACTTGATTGTTTTCCTGAGGATTTAAGGTGGTCTAGGTAGCTTTCTATATGCTTAGTGTTTATGAATTTTTCTAAGGTTAATTCAATTTTTGGTAAGGTAGTGATAATCTTTCCTTCTCGTAGAAATCCATGCAAAGGTTGGCTAGCAGAGATTGTTCTTAGCGATAAGACCGCCCTTTATGTCACCTATTTCTATCTATTTAAGATTATAAATGTAAAACTTACTGTTTTTCTATCTGTGTCAACCGTTACACATAACAGTTTGAAAGATTTCAGAGTTAAATAGTGAAATAAGAAAATAAGTCCTCAGATTCACCATTATTTAATGAAGCTTTTAATTTCTATAGAAGAAAAACTTACATCCGCATTGTAGTTATGGGATTATCTTACTGACAAATAAAACAACTTATTTATCGTCCTCGTAGAGACATAATTATCACTAAGTATGTCCTTCTCCTTGGGTATTGAATGTACCAGTGTCAATGAAAACCCACATGTGGCATCAGCCATTCGTCAAACCAGGGTCCAACAAACACCTACGGTTGTTGTGAACCTGTGACCGCGGTACAAATATTCACCTGGCATTTAGGCGGCTTTGTACCACCGAATAGTTGGGTCCGGTACGTATTAATCCGGCGGATAAACCGATGGAATTTAACCCACAGCCCGCCCCCAATCGATGGCGTTTGAGGGTTAAAATATTACTTTTGGGTTAAAAAGTATTTGTTGTTTTGGTTGTTGCACAAAGGTGGATTGATAGCTTTGTTAAATTGGATTTGTATTATATACTAACATTACATATTTAAACTATTTACAAATAAAAAAGGAAACAATAAAACTGCTTATCAAAAAATTCATTCGCATCGCTGTCACTGGGCAAAGTGCCCAATATTATATTGAATAACTCTACTATCAAATGAGCTAATTTAAGAAATAATGAAAAAAAAGGCAAGGCTAATTATTTTAAAATGAAATTTCTATACAACAACAAAACAAGATATTAAAAAATTACACCGTCCGCCCGTCTGTTCGCGTTTCAAGCCAAATAAAACTTTATCGGAGACGCAAATAAATTCCGAGAAGGATTATAACCCCATTACTCAAATGAAAACGGTAATCCTCTTGTTGTTTGCGGATTTTTTTATATATATTTTATAATTAATTTTTGTTTTTATAAAGATATTTTTTTATGTTTCTACCGTAAAAAAATTACGGACATAGTCTCTTGTTTTCAAGAGATGTGTGGTTAATCTACACAAATTATCTATCTATACTTCTATACTTCTATACTATAGCATAATAAAGAGGAATATTTTTTGTTTGTTTGAAACCTAAAACCTCCGAAACAACGGAATCGAATCGAAAACTATCCGCGAGTAATATAAGCTATACATTATTAAAAGGCACGCCACCCGTTGGGGTATTTTAAACTTTACGGGGTAGATGGTGATCGTATAAAGTTAGAAAAAAATACAAAGTGAAAGGTAGAGAATTAAAATAAACATATCTCGATCTCGTTACAAATACAATAGAATATGTTTTTATATTCTGATCATATGTATCATGCTGCAATAAAAATAAAACTGAATATAGTCTCATGTAGTAGGTATTGTTTCTACTTCCCCATTATATTATTTTTGTATACTATACATTTCTATAACCAAAATCATATTCTCGTTTCTATATATTATGGAACACGTTTAGATATTAAATTAAGTGACTGCCTATTTGACCTGATACGCCTTAGTCATAAAGGTTGTCAGGCTTTCTAGATCCTGATTACTTCTGTCGAAGATCTACAGGTATGAGCCAGGACCAATTTTTTGACGAGCTTTCTGTGGCTCAAATGAGTTGTGCTATGAAGGATGGCAACCCATCCGCCTGTTGATCCCAACCTTTACTTGACCACCACCACTACCAAAAGTACTCTTGCCACCAAGTCTTTCCTTAGCTTTTCTATCCTACTTATATTTTAAACTTGAAGTGCGACTTTCAAGTAAAAGGTGTCTAACGAATGATTTTTCGTTAAACTTGGCAGTAATGTAGCTTATATATCAGAATAACCTATTTTACTTTTGTCCTTACCTACTTTTTGTCATTGCGTCGGAATTAGTTCATTGGTGAAGCCAGTCATTTAATAAAAGTATACAAACTTAATGACCATGTAAAGCAAATAAGCCATTATTACCATGTAAATTAGAACAAAAATGATTAGCTATCAACGGCTCAATAGCCTAAATTACAAGCATACCGTATTAACGAGGAGACAAAGGGGAAAGTGGAAATTCCTAATCCAATATACGGTATTGAATACAAGAAATTCCGCCGGAGTAACAAGACTTAGGAGGGTTAATTTTACTCAGTTCATTACGAGTTTGGCAACACCGCGAATTTCATATGTTGACATGTCAGTGTTGTGCCAACAAATATTTTTGAGGAACGTTTTCAAGGGTGGGGAGAACGTTTTGTGATTTTATCGAAAATAAGAATACATTATAGGAAAACTGGAACTGGTGAATTTTATTTATTTTAGACGATATTTACACACACAGGTGATGAAACAAGAAAAAAAGAACAATCAAGCACAAAGGCGTTGCTTGTTTCTTTAGAAAGCTCTCCCAGCAGGCACGCTATGGGAGATTTTAGATTTCCTCTAAAGAGCTTCATACAAACGTGGTTATTCAGTATAGCGGTACCGGTGATAACATTCGGAACAAGTTATAAATAACAGTTACAAGTACGTAACACCCCATCACTAGTCAAAGATGTTACGATGTTCATTTGACGATACAAACGTTTGACTGTATCTAATCCTTAGCGTTCATTTGTCGCGGTTAACTTAACCATTATGAGTTTTAATTAAACCGAAGTGTTTGACTATCGAGGCCTTGTTCGCGATGTTAATGATAGGGAGGATATTGAAGTTCTGGTACTGTGGATTGTTATAAAAAAGCATAAAAATACTTGAAGATAAACTGACAGCAATATTACTGCTTCTACAGAAAGAATAAATCAATCAAGCTTGATTGGATTTCAATATTTTGACGCTTTTTAGTTTTTTTTTTATTAGGATAGTTCTTAATCTTTATTGTTAATGTGTAAATATCTATGAAGTAAATTAATAAAGTTGATACCTAAAACAATCAAGTTGTATTAAAGAAGTAAGAATTCAAGTTGATTGAGCATTTTGTGAAGTGCTAAAAAGCATATTCAGGTTAGGGTATTTTTCCAAAATCATGGCAAAAATAATACCTGTTCATCATACTCTCACTTTTAAACACCTACACAGAATACTGACACCAGCAATAATCATAACTAAATCGTCTAATTTCTGACATCAAAAGATTCAAGATCAAAGACTAAGTATATCATGACAGAGGGTAACTTAAGATGCCTTTAATTTCTCTCAGAGAACCAAATTGGATGGCCATGGTAATGAGAAATTTTAGCGTTTTATGTTATGGATCTTGTTTCTTGGAATGATAAATTAAAAGAGGATGTAGATCTATTTTTAAAGTAAAGTACTATTAGTAAAAATAGCGTGCTAACATCTCTTAAATGTCCGAGAAATTACAACACATAATAGTAGTGGACTGGTCGCCGATGCCGACGAGTACACATTGTTTATTAGCGATCAAATGTGCGTGAATAGTTTTAGTTGAATCTCGCTAAAAAAACAAAAAAACGTTGAAACAACATACAATTTTTCCCCACTCCCTCGAGATATGTATCAGAATTCTTAGAACCAAGTAAGAGCAACCAAGTCGAAATAACACAACTGTGCAAGAAAAATATGACTCGCGAGTGAAACAAGCTCTTTATTATCTTTGAGAGAAAACGTGGCAAGTTCACACGTGTCTCTAATTAGTAAAAAATACAGGAAATTTCGAAACGTCTGGAAAAGTTTCTTTGAAGAAAAATCAGGATAAAACATGTTTTAGGAATTTTTCCGTGTGAGACGTGAGAATACTTTAAGTAGAGCGTGTTAAATATAGATAGTTATTTTGGGATGAAAAGGTATTTTTTTTATTGTAGTGAGGGATTATTGGACTGCGTAATAGACAGTTTTAGAAATGATATATACTTTCAAAGTGAAGTCTAGAAGACGTTCGTATTTTTTAACTTATTCTTTTTCAAATGTTGATCCAATATTATTTTTATTTAAGCCCTTTAAAAGCATCATTTGAGCAAACTACATGGAAATATTCGAATAAAACGAGGCTACATATTTTTCAAGCATAAGCGAAAAAAATACCCACCCACTGCTAGTTAGTCTTTCGCCGGTGCCATCACATTCCAACTCATCTCATCACACAAGACACACCGTTACTCACACACTAGTAAATAAACATTGCACCTACACGGAGAGAAACTCAGCCGCCACTTAATTACAATACAACGTTATTTCAACTCATACGCTTAAAATAAAACAAGTATTTTACTTAAACATCTCCAAAGCAAGGAAGTGGAAGTGTTTGTTTCAGTAAAAACATTCTTCAAGCGGTTTTATTCAACTAGGTACTATTTTATTCGCTTTTTATTTTTTTTAGGTGTTGCGTTTCTGTGATAACCTGCTTCGCTTAGTCTGTGACTCTCTGGTCTTTGTGTCTGAGTTATGTCTTTTTGTACTACAATTTTATTTTCGCTGGGGGCCGTTTTGTTTTATGTTGTGCATCTGTCTTCTTTATTTTTGTTGCTAGAATAATTTTATTTTTAACAAGACAATATATTTGCTCTGAATCTTGATAAAAGTCAGTCTAATAGTATGTATCTAATATTCAAACATAATATTCCACGTTCATCAGAAAAATACAGTTTGTTAAATCCGGACTATCTCCATCTGCTATAAGACTTTATAAGAATTTTTGGTCCAGTGGAAAGTCACTTACAATCAGATATTAAGCTGACTTTTCCCATAAAAATCCAACCTCACACTCAATGACCATTCACACACCAAAGACTAAGTCCCCAAAAAGAGTCGAACGCAACAGATTGATAGATACCCGTATTTATTTAGAAGTTCCACCATGCTTTCTGAGCACCTGAGTGCGGTAATTAATGCGTTCCCCGACGTTTATTGATGGTGGGAGCAAAGTTACCCCCTGGCTTGAGCTATGAGTTATCAAATAGGGGTAAATAGGGGTACGAATGGGTATAAATGATAATGGCGCGGTTTGGCACTGAGGGATCGTTAGGCATCTTGTAAACTATGCAGTGTTCGGTTAATAAGTCGTTTTAGGTTTATTGTGATAGTGTTTTTAGATTATGGGGTTCGTGAATATTGAATTTGATTATGGTGTATTGTATTTTGGGAGCTTTAACTCCTACGAAGTGAAAACTAACTTACAGAGCACAAACTCATTTCTTGAGTTTTTAGCATTAGTTTTGTTCAATGGTTTGAAAGTAGAATAAAATCTTGATCTTTGTATATGTACCTTTAATATGAGAACCTACATGTTGTACCCTATCTAGAATGATTGCCGAACATATACATGCGACCCTAAAACATAAACACTTACAAGTCTTATCCAAAACACAAGCGTACGACACTAAAATGATTATAACGTCTGTACTAAAGTATCAAGACTGTTCAATCTTGCTGTAAGGTAGTTTACGATCGTATACAAGTGACGCGTGATCATGAGCTTCAGTCTTATCATCAACATTACGGTGTACTGTAAAACAAAGGCCTGTTATACACGATAGTATTATGAACCGTCATATTTGAGGTCCTCATTATCTGCTGCATGTGTATAGTACTTTATTTTCTAGGCAAACATAACTTTTGATCGTTAAACTTGTGTTTGGGGTGGTGGAGTTCTAAAACTACATAAATGGTGAGGAGTGAAAGTCGAAAAAATATATTATGTACATCACGTAATCATAAAGAAGATTTTTGTTTGTTTGTACAAAGGCTCCGAAACGATTTAAAAATAAAAATCACTGTCCTTGGATTAGGACGTAGATTATATTTTATCCAGGTTCGGGATGTAGTTTCCAAATGACACTAGTCACACTGCGAGAAACTGCTAGGCTAGAATAGCCCTTTCGATTGATAAAGCAGTGTGGTAGAAGTCCCAAAATAAATCAAAATCATAAAAATGAAGTGACTTTTATGCAATTATGCTATTCTTAATCTCAAATTGTGCTCTAATAAGAAGTTATTAACTCTAAATCATATCCAGTAACCGAAGAATGAGCACGTTTAAAGAGAGCGTTTAGTTCAAACAGCACAGAGGTATAATGAGCCTTCATTTGAAATTTGAATTGAGACTGTCTTTGCTGGAGACATCTTTAATAAGCTTACGCCTCGCGGTAGGTATGTAGGGCCTCGAAATAAGCGGGAATCTGTTGCAAAATGAAGGATAAAAAAACTGTAGTCCCGCTCAAAACTCATATTTATTCAAGTTATAATTTCTAATATTGCTGATTCTAAAAAAAATACTTTTTACGAAATAACATTTTCAAATTCAGACAAAAATACCTTATGAACTTTTTTTCACATTTAGTATAACAAGCTTTTAGATTCAAATCCACTGAAAAAAAATATATAACGATGTTCAGACACTTATTGTGGCTAGACGCTTCTTTCGTGGCCACTAATTATGCAATCTAAAGGAGTATTTTAATCGCATTATTAAGACAAACAAAAGAGAAGTGGATCGGAATTAAACATTACTCGGATCATTTAATAAACATTGTTGTAGACAAATACTGTTTTCAATTAAATTATTTGAATTCACGCGACGACATTTCAAACTTAAGACTATTTTTATATAATAATTATTTTTGGTCTCTATATAGGTCGAACTTTTCAAAGGTTACCTTATGTATCATAATATTATTTACTACAAAAAAGGGTTTTGGCCGAAAAAAGGGTTACTTGATCCTCCAATTTATTTCGAATACCAAAACCTAAAAATAAGGCATAAGACCCCCAAAATAAGTTGTAATTTAATAACATGAACGGGGCTCCAACAAAATATTTTGTCCCAAATCTGAAAGTCCTGAAAGACGAACAAACTCCCGCCACGTTATTTCCACAACAGTTGTTCCATACTCGAGAAATTTGCGTAATTCTTCCTTCAGACTTTCGAAGGTTACAATAGACACCTAAGGACGGATCACACACTATCACACAACACGCTGTTTATACACGACGGGTCCAAAAATCTGGGATGCGATTTCTCTTCAGCTCTTTTTAGTGTCCTATTGCAAGACATGCCTTTTCTCGTACTAGGATTTAGATGATAAAAGGTGATCATTTACAATAGATATTTACAAACTTGTGTCAGTATATGATTAATATGTCATGAAAAAAGTATATCCATCTGAAGTACTGCAAGCAAAAGTTCCGGAAAATAATTTAGTACAAGATTCGTTAAACTGGATGACAAGCCAAACTGACAGATCGCTTGTTATGTTCGTGGTAGTGTGTGATCCCCACTACTGAAACTGTAACTACGTTACAACGTAACAACGCTTGCTATGTTACAAATAAGATTTGTACTTGTTCCAACAACTTTTGGAAGTCATTATAATGTTTTATTTATACATTCTGGTTGCTTTGACAACTTGAATAGTGTTAGGAGTTTAGTGTACCTGTTTGAGTTCAATTCTTGTTCTTGAAAATTTTGCTTTTAAAAGTGATTATATTTCACTTTCAAAATGACATTATTTACAAACATGAACAGAATAAAAACACTTATTGGGCCTGAGTTTTTTATAAAAACATTTTAGAGCTACAATTTGAAACTCCAATGAATTCTCAATGTGGTCAAAAACCTTATTCACAATGCAATATTAAAAGTCTTATCGATAAAAAAATAATGATTTCTGTTTATGCCTCTGTACCGCAATCCCAGTAGGCGCAAGTAGTGGGTACCCCGGTGCGGTGCTGCGCTCAATCCGCTAATGGTCGTCTGTCTGTCGGCTGTTGAATAATGCCCCCTTTGTGAAGCGCCTACGGACTTCTAATTTGTATTGTATATTTGTAGATGTGTCATTTCAATATACGGATGATAACGTGTTTTTATTTTAATGTGGGAATGTTAATACAGTATGGTGGATATATGAAAAATAGCTTACATTGATGAGAGAGACCTTTTACTCAGTTGGTTTTGAATTCAGTTCAGTGTTTGTCTGATTCTGTTAATTATCTAATTGCTGTAGAACTGTATATTACACATTTATTTAAACAAAAGAATATTTAACACATCTTGCGATCCATATTGACAGACGCTTTGGTTACACGCCAAAAGTTTTAACGAAATTTCCAAGAACGAAGCAGAAGTATTTTCTTTTGTACATCCTACTTAAAAACACGGTGAAACAAATTCTCCAACAGGTATCGAAGGACCAGGAAAAGGTAAAACAACTGCACGAAAAAAGTATCATTTAAAATATCAGGTACGTTTCCGAACGACAGAAATGTCGCGAGCCCAACTTTTTGTTAAAAAAACAACCTAAATGTTATTGAGATGTCCGCAGCCGCAAGTTTCTTTGTTGGCAGAATTATGAAAGAAATCTTTTATTTTCACTAAAATAATGAAAAATTTCTTTCATAGAACGGCAGCGGATGCTTTTCGTGTTATTTCGGCTGTAAATTTTAAAGCATTTTTAATAACAATAAGTATTATTTTAGTACTTTGACTCGTTGGTGCGGTGTGTGTGGATCACTATTTTTATTTTGTCACTGTGACAGATAAACTGCAATTGTATTTTATCTGGTAACAATTTTGACTACAGATGTTTCGAAGCATTTTTTTTACTACTACTCTTTTTACTCATGGAACATGGACTTAATAGGGTTATCACACTTTGGAATAGTTCAAGAGTTCCGTTTCACCAGCATTACCATAAGCACACTTCGAACAATTTCAATTAAAGCAAGTTGGGAGCATCAGTGTAATGTATTTGCGATTACATTAGACTCGCGTCCAAGACCAACACGAGATCTGGCGGTAGCACCTGACTTGTGTTTGAGTTGTGAGGATGCGAGTAAGCTCTTCAGTAATTGAGATTTTATTTTTGTTTACTATGTTAAGGAGATTTTGTGTTGTCGTGTCAACTTGTGTCATGTGTGATTTTGGAGTTATTGAAAATACGCGTGTGATTAACCTTGATACTTCACGTTATTTAATTTTAAATTCTACATATATTATTTCTGTCTGTTGTACAAAAGAATGGGTCAACAATAGAACAGTCTGGTCGTAATTAACAAAAACCTAGTAAAAGTAGTGAAGCAATTAGAATTCTGATAACACGACTCTTTTATACTTATTCAATATTGACTACCACTCAGTAGCAGAGCGGCATTATGGAATCAACATTAGGCAGTTACCCTAAAAAAACATTTCTTTATTACTAAAACCGAATTGATTACAATATAAACAGAAACCTTATTTTCTGTTTTGGCCCTTTTATACTCAAATTGATTTACGATTCATTAATACAATTAAAAAATTGTTGATGGCTGAAAATATGGTCTTTAATGGGCGAGCCAGCTGTCACTTTTTAGCTACTAAACTTATTTGGGATGTTATCAAGTCCGGACTCTGGCACCTAGCCATATTAAAATTGAAAAGCTACATACGAGAGTGTAAAAGTGTTTGAGACAAGTAGGAAACGTGGGAATGATTAGAACAGCACCTGCATCGTAAGACAGTACCTACATAGTAAGCTGTTTATTTTCTTGATTTCTACAAAGTTTTAATTAAACTTAAAAAAATTGCAAAAATTTTACTTGTATGTTGCACAATATGTATTATTTTTTCTTCTATCAAATGAATATTTATTATAGAACAGAATAGAATAGAAAACAGCTGTATATCTTACTTGTAAAATATTACCAAACCATTTTTCATAAACCAAGCAATACTACAAGCACATACATCAAACGCCACTTCAACACCACAAAACTGAATAAAAAACGACAAATAGTTATGTCAAACACAGGCATATAAAAATCCCGAATTTTCTCTAGCCTGGTCGAAAGCTAGACTAGGAAAAACGAAAGTACCAGACAATTTAGTAGGAGGATCTTTGAAGAAAAAACCAGACAAAAGCCAGGCGATAAAATGGTTTGACGACTTACTAGATCTGGAAGCTAGAGAACTTGGAGATTGATAAACTTGTTATACAAAATTATTATTACGTCCTTGTATTTATCAGAGTTTATAAGAAAACTTTTGCCTTTTCATAACTATTAGAGGACAATAGCAATTAGCTCACCTAATTGTAAATTTAAAGGTCAATGGTGACCCACTAGTTATCAAGCGTAACAAATACATGCTACTTCTTAAATATCATTGGAATATAATACTTCTTAAATACCGAACATTATCATTGAAATCAGAATCAGAATGCCTAATTTGTACATAAAGCTCAAATTACAAGTGTGTACTTGTCATACAAGTAAATAAATCTTAAATTTTTTTCCATGATAATGGTGAGACTTAAAAAAAAAATATTTATGAACCCATTGAGCCATACTTGCTGCAAAATCACAAAACCCAGTTCAGCAACATTCATAAAAACTAAATTCAAATAGCATACAAACAAGTCAAGTCTTAGCAGAACATATTAGCCTCACACTATTAAAAGTTAAGAACACATAAAGTGACTTTACCAACGTTATTAGCCAACTTACAACCTTTGTTCCGCAGAAATAGCAATAATGTCACTTGACTACACAAAATGGCTTTATTGTTGAAATTTTATTGTTGTTTTTATTGCTCTGTCGTTCACCTGATGAGAGATGTCTCTATTATGAGGTCGGTTATTGGGTGATTGAAGAAATATCTATGACAGATAGCTGGTACAGTTATCCTATGAAATTTTATCACCTTTCGATGTTTTACGTTGACGATTTTCTTTGAGGTGCGAATCATCATCATGAACTTGCTGTGGGTGCAGAGGGAGGGAGTGTCAGATTTTAACTGACTAAAACCCACCTTTATTCTTTCTGGGTTTTATGGATCAGGGCTGCTTTAACTCTCCCGAACAATCTCGCAGTCCCGGCAGGATGTTGCTAAGATCGAATCTATATCTGTTTCAGGGTCTTTATTCTAGTTACCTGTACCTATTTAGGTGCAGTACCTATTTGTTAGTTACCATACCAAGTTGTGCTGAAACAAAGTTGTGTGCGACTACAATTATCATTCTCTTTGCAATCAATCTAAGAATACTGATAAACCAAAAATCACCCAACTCTTGCATCTCAAAATAAAATTTCACAGAGGATTTACTGAAAATTCTCCAATCAAACCAAACATCGCTGACCGTCCCAAAAATATTTGGATCCTTCGATTTGCAGTACAGTTGGTTGTTCAGGATTTTTCCTTCATTTCCACATAGATAGGGGCTCTGGCCGAATATGATTAATTCATCAGCCATACATCAGATCTCGGGCGGAGTCAGCGCCGACTAGTAAGAGGTGATTTGCTTAATAACGAGTTCACATGTTGGCCTTCTTTCTTTATTTGAGATGTGTTTGCGTGGGATTGTAGGTTTTTTTTCGTGTTTGTAGATTTTTGGCACGCTTAGGTACTTTATTTTTAGACATGGGGTTAGTGTTTTTAATTTAATCTTGTTATTTACCTAGAACTGTATTAGATACCTCTTAGTATACATATTATGGCAAGGACTTGGCATCAACATCAACGGCGAATACATCACTCACCTTCGGTTTGCCGACGACATCGTAGTCATGGCAAAGTCGATGGAGGAACTCAGTATGATGCTCGAGGGCCTCGACCGAGTTTCACAACGGGTGGGCCTGAAAATGAACATGGACAAGACGAAAATTATGTCAAATGTCCATGTTCAGCCCACCCCAGTCTCTGTTGGAAGCTCGGTACTCGAAGTTGTTGACTCATATATCTACCTAGGACAAGTAGTCCAATTAGGTAGGTCCAACTTCGAGAAAGAGGTCAACCGCCGAATCCAACTCGGCTGGGCAGCGTTCGGGAAACTACGCAATGTCTTTTCGTCCGACATACCTCAGTGCCTCAAGACGAAAGTCTTCAACCAATGTGTGTTACCAGTGATGACTTACGGCACCGAAACGTGGTCTCTCACTATCGGCCTCATCTCAAAGCTCAAAGTCGCTCAACGAGCTATGGAGAGGGCTATGCTCGGTGTTTCTCTACGTGATCGAATCCGAAACGAGGAGATCCGTAGACGAACCAAAGTGACCGATATAGCCCACCGGATTAGCAAGTTGAAGTGGCAATGGGCAGGCCATATTGCTCGCAGAGCAGATGGCAGATGGGGCCGAAAAGTGCTGGAGTGGAGACCACGGACTAGCAAGCGCAGCGTAGGACGTCCACCAACGAGGTGGACAGACGACCTTATAAAGGTCGCCGGAAGACGCTGGATGCAGGTCGCTTCCAACAGGTATCTGTGGAGATCAAAGGGGGAGGCCTATGTTCAGCAGTGGACGTCCTATGGCTGAGATGATGATGATACATATTACTGCTTATACATAAAGTTTCCCATGGAGCTTTATACAGTTAACTGAATTAATGTGGTGCTGAATCTGCCCAATCCTGTTTCCTACCCATATTGCTACCATATTACTACTTCGGTCCCCTTAATAAAACAAACGTGGGCAACCGATCTGACATTTCCTCTGTTTTTATTCAATTATCTAGTCAACATAGAAAAATATGACTCCGACCCTGTTTTCATTACATTATTATTTGCTGAAACAATACCGAACATTTCTCTTCAAAATAAATTGACTTAAAACAATTTCGCTTTTTATTAGTATGTTTGCTAGAAAGTTTTGTGTCATCACTCATATTAGCTATAAACGTCAGTGTTAATGAAGATTGATGTTTTTCACATCACTTTTTATACTCTCTTCTTTATTTTACAAGTTCCGTTTGTCCAAGTTCTGCAATAAGTTGAAAAAGACACTGTCGATTTTCAATTTGATAATGTTTAGGTTTATAGAATAAGCCTAGTTGTGTTGAAAATCTGGAATAGTGTTTGTAAATATTTATTACGATTCATCATCCTCCGAGCCTTTTTCCCAATCATGTTGGGGTCGGCTTCCAGTCTAACCGGATTCAGCTGAGTACCAGTGCTTTACAAGAAGCGACTGCCTATCTGACCTCCTCAACCCAGTTACCCGGGCAACCCGATACCCCTTGGTTAGACTGGTGTCAGACTTACTGGCTTCTGACTACCCGTAACGACTGCCAAGGATGTTCAATGACAGCCGGGACCTACAGTTTAACGTGCCATCCGAAACACAGCCAATGGTGTCTAAGATATACTTAGAAAGTACATACAGACTTAGAAAAGTTGCATTGGTACTTGCCTGACCTGGGATCGAACCCGCGCCCTCATACTTGAGAGATTGGTCCTTTACCCACTAGGCCACCACGACTTTTCTTTTCTTTTTTTTTTTTGGTAAATATTTATTACGATTCTAAGTCTATTAATGTAGGTTCCTCAGCAACTCAACACAGTACTTGTTTATCTACCCGCTTCTCTAACAAAAAAATACTATACCTATTATATTTTACCAAAACAATTTCGTCGTCCCCATTCCTCCCAACAAATATCTCGCTATTGATTCCCTGTTTGACAAAATATTATGTAAATATTTCTGCTAGGGTCGGCGGAAAGTGTGTTAAACAGTTATACAACAATGTCTTAGAGCCCGGAGTATCGGACCTTTTTTGGGAATCTCTTTCTTTTATCTGAAGGTGATTTTCGCCAAAGGGTCCCTTCGAAGGGCACAAGTTTTGAGATTCTGCGGAATTCTATTTTAAATGAAGGACGTAATATAATATTGTGAGAATGTCTTTTTGTAATTTTGTTTCAAGGGTTGATAGAATTTTTGGGCACAGTAAATAATGGGAAGGTTTCGTTACGAAAGTATATATTTTTAAGATAACCTTTTATGCCCATTCAAATAATAATTCAAGAGCAATGTTTTCTAACATCACACAAGACAACGACCTATGTTTCCTTAACTCAATACATCAAAAGAGTTCATACAAAATAGTTAGTCTACCCCGCCGCCGCTCTTCCCTCAACTCCTGAACTCCGATAGTCGGCCAGGGTCCAATAAACTGACAATTCAATTACAAACAACAGACTATAGGCCACCGTCCGATATTGAGCCGAGCCGATTGATTCAGACGATGTACCACTTCTGTACCGAGTTTTTCTCCTACGAACTCGATTTGACGTGCCATACAGCATTTGATTTGGACAAACATGCTTGGGTTTATCTTGATAAAAAGAAAATATGGGATCGCGTGAAGGGGAACGATAGATAGGTGTGTGTTGTTACAAGTCGGATTGATTCTGTTTTTGAGATAGGCTGAATATTTTTTGGGATTATTGCAGGCAATCCTTTTATGGTGCTGTTGAATTGGTATCTGTTTCAATGAGCTCTGAATATTGGTTTTGTGTACGTATACTTGTTAAGTGTACGAGTGAAGATACTACTTGGATTAAAAGTCATGTCATGTCAATATTATCACCTCATAATGTACTGACGGACAAAGCTTTCTTCCCTTTTCATAAGTTTCACTAAAGTTTTTAATCTAATATCAGTCTAAACTTTTCCATTGCTTTCAGAGGAAAAAATATT
Source organism: Helicoverpa zea (assembly GCF_022581195.2). Lineage (NCBI taxonomy): Eukaryota > Metazoa > Arthropoda > Insecta > Lepidoptera > Noctuidae > Helicoverpa > Helicoverpa zea. The sequence continues at coordinate 811,953 of NC_061457.1, forward strand.
TCCCATAATATTTTTCATACTTAGTACAATGAAAAACACTACAATAGAGAATTCTAAGAATCTTATAAGATATAAATAGCTGAGCGCCCTACATATTACGCGAAGGCAGACATCTTTATAACGGAAATAGCTATTAATATAATATCGAGTATATTAATATGAGTCCTATGACAATGTCGTGAAGGACGAAATTTCCTTGGAATTGTGCACTGATATAGATTTAATTGTAATTTAAAAGATTGAAAGATAAAATCTGAAACAAAAGGTCATGCAGCGTTTTTGGATCCCGTTTCAGTATGTAAGACATTAATTAATTATTATTAATTAGAATTTAGAGTTCGATATCATTATCATCATCATATCAGCCAATCGCCATTCACTGCTGATCTTAGGCTTGGGGAGGCATATGTTTAGCAGTGGTGTGTGCGAACGCCAACCAACCTTATCATGGACAGCCCGCATCCATCCTAAAGTTTGTAGTGAAACACAGGTTCATGTGTTTTATTACGAGCCATATTCAAAAGTGATCAATTTTTCTCATTTTAGTGGTGTTACCATAAATACATTGCTAATGTATCCTTCTATTTGTTCCAGGTGAGGGCGACCGCGGGGGCGAGCGGCGACGCGGCGCGGGCGCAGCGGTGTCGCGCGGCATGCGGCGCCGCCCGCTGCTGCCGCTGCTGCTGCTGGCGCTGTTGCGCGCGCACGGCCTGCTCGCCGCGTCCGGAGGTTAGTTTACACTATTCACTTATTTATACAACAACTAGTAACCCGTCCCGGCTTCGCACAGGTACTGGATGTTTAGGAAATCTTCCTCTTCAAACGCTCTCAAAAAACCGCATCTAAATGCAGCGTAGTTTTCAAGGTTTAAGCATAGGTACATAGGGATATATAGACAGAGAAAGCGACCGTGTCAAGTGACAAGTGATACAAAAGAATTCAGTATCTGCGGATCAATCAGCATGCCACTAAAGACCATAAAAGAATATTTGGCTAGTGCAAGATTGCGCCTTGCCTCTAGCATAATACCAACCATTCCTATTACAAAGAGAGTTGTATTCATAAGTTGACCGTATGAGTAGACGTCGAACTGTTTTAGGTACAGGTATCGAGTGACTTTCTACCGTAAGACAATATTTTGTTTCGACTGGATTCCAGATGACAGCGCTCGTTTCTAAATTACTTCTAACTATATAATTTTTATCACCAAAGTTACACCTATCCATCATGCTCGACCAGTTCATTGTTTTAAGACCGACCACTAGACAACATAAGCTACAACTATACAACTTTACAACTACCTCTACACCACCGCAGTGAGGAGTGGTGGACGTGGGGGGGGAGGGGGTGATAAATGATGGAAGACAAGCACATCACCGTGACTCCGCTTCAGTTGCATTAACGTAATACAGTGCGTGACACAGCTACTGATTGTAGATACCAGAATATTAGTTTGATGTGGGGTAAAGATAATCTTGGAAGTATTGATTTATAAGTTGATCAGCTAATGTGGAAAAAGTAAAGTTGAGAATGAATAATGACACTTACAATATTTATTTATTTATTAAACCACCTTAAAACTATCATCACAGGACTTTTCCTAATACGATAGCTAAGAACTTACTTAACACTATTTTAAAATTTTCGTTCTTTACTTAAAATTAAGAGTTAGGCATCTTAATAGGGTGTAAAACTTGACCTGGTTATATAACTTGAAAAAAAAATGCCTTTATGATATAACTTTCAAATATCAAGTTAGTACTGAAAAATATTCGAAACAGCATTAAGCCATTAAAAAACATATTAAACTTAAAATATAGACTGCAAATTATACGCTTGTATAGTTAATAACACACGTTGTAACAAACTGTTCAAAAGTTTCAGTACATATTAATTCGTGAGCTGTTTTCTCAAGATCTGGAGAACTTAGTTTAATCGATAAAGTTCTGAGTTATTGCTGTAACTATAATTTGATTATTAAAATCAATCACTCATAATGTGACGTGTACGTCTGAGCGTGTAGGCCGATATTGATAATTTATCATACCTATTTATCATTGATACAAATCGGTGCTTACGCTGTATTAGCGGTAATTACAGACTATTGCCATATTAAGTTGGGCTATATGCATGATCACCTGCGAATATATCTGAAATATAAATCAATTTGAATCAAGTGATTTAGTAATATTTTAAAAAATTCGGTGTCTTTGTAATAAACCGTATAAAATCTCGCAACTCCAAAAACTGTGTTTGTAAAATCAAATAAATAGCTGAGCAGCACTCACATAAAATAACAAACAAAACAAATTCGCGCCCCTAAAATGCCGCACAGCTATTAAACTAATCGACGATCCCAAATAAAGTATTCACCGAATTTGTTTAGCACAAACACTGGTGTCCCAATCAAACAAATGGTTGGTGTCAGTGCTGAGCTAAACTGCAGCGCTTCACCGCTTGCCTGTAAATGTTCTGCGGTACGAGTCGGTGACAAATTGAGTGCACGATGGTGCACGGTAAGCTCCAGTCTTGGTGAATTGGAAGTGAAACGGGCATTTTAGGGCTCCGCTTGGTGAAAGATGGCGCGTTGGTATTTGAGTGGAATATTTGAATGTGTCCTTGTGGGTGTTGACGAAATTTATATTGAGCTGTTTAGTGTAGCTTCTATTGTAATGCTCGATTTTGTTTCGTATAAAACTACATAGAATGGATGGTATTCGCATCTCTATACCATGTACAAGACCTTTGTACAAGAGTGCATCCGTTCTGTAATAATATCACGTAGTAAATGTTTCGTATTTTTAATCTTTCCAGACGTTCTTAACAGTAATAATACGTGCTATTTTCAGCGTTTGTTTACAGCACAGATATCCTGTTCATAACATAAATAGGCTTCTTATTTTAGCCCATATCTTTTCTAAAATGGTACACCCTACAAGGTTACATACTGTCTATGTATATTCTCAGAGAATTTTCCAGCAATTTTCCTTTGTTACCCGATGCTGTTCCGTCAACAGTCAGTTGCCGAAGTCACGTCAGTTGACACAGACAAATGAAGTACTGGCGTGTTGAGCGATGGTCAGATACAAAACAAAGAGACTATCGTGTACGACTGTACTTGGATTGTATGGCTTTAAGGGGTATTTGTTATCTTCACTAGTGATTAGGACCTGATTTGCCGTTTCAAGATACTGTACTGGCCATTTCAACTACTTTTGGAAATGCACCTGCAAAACTACGTGCTATCTGTGGTTTCAGACTTTCTGACTTCTTCTGACTAACCGGAACGACTGTCAAAGATGTCTGAATGACAGCCAGGATCCAAAATACGAAAAAAAGAAGAACTCACTATGACTTAGCGTAGATTGTTAGACCCATTAAACAAACGGACAGCGCCAGCCGTAATAAACGCAAAATAAGTAACCTTCATCCGTATTTCAAGGCCAATTTCTCAGGCAATAGGGCCCCATCATCAATATCGAGTTCTGTACGTGTAAACTGCGGAGGTCCCGCTGTATAAATGTGGCGACTTGACAAATGGAGTGTCACACGTCGGTGCGAACCTTACCGTATCGAGAGCCCATTGTTTTTGTGGACAAGCAGAGTTCTTGGTATGGGTGTGAACGAATGTTTTTTTTTGGTATGAATTTGGCATTAAGCGACTGTGAGTGTTAAATGATGATGTGCGTGTGAAATGTTTAAAAAGGTTTCATTAATGTTGAATGATGTTACAGTTGACACTATGACAAATATATAAAATATCTATATAGATATTTTTAACCTAACATATTATTGGACATTTGTCCCTGTGCATAACACTAGACGACTAACTTTAGACATCAATAATCATTATTCACCCGAAAAACCCAAAGAAAAAAACTCACCCAATCGTTCGTTCTATAATATTAAAATTGCTTTGATATATAGAGTCTTCATATCAAGACCGATTTTCCCCACTATCTCTAACTTTCTTAAACGAAGTTCATTTCTATCAAGCTAACGCCTCCCATGGGTTATAAAGCGTCCAAGCGTGTTCGGTATAAATCTTGCTGAAGCTGCATTGATGCATGGCGCCAGGAATTACTCTTAAGGAGTTGATAACGAGTGACTTTTCTATTGACAGGTTATTATATCAGTTAAAGAGTTTGTTGAATTTAAAGATTTTTTTTATAACTAACCAAATAGTAAAACCTCTTCAGAGTCCAAATTCTGGCATAACGAAGATTAAAAAAAAAGTTAGGAAATCAGAAATCAGAGCATTTTGCAAATATCGGGAATTTTAGACTGCTAGTTTTACAAAAACGACTCAACGACTCAAGAACTGATTAGATTCAGTAGCTAACATTATTGTGGAAGCTAAACAGACTGGCTATCGTTAAGCACACTGAATCACATACACATATGTATAAACCAAAATACATACATACATACATCATGACTTTGAAAGTTCACCCGTCATCAACCGTCAATAGACACCCTCATCAACGACCAGTAGGAATGTGAATAAACGAGCTAACATCACACAAACGTCACTTAAACCAAACAATAGAACATAATTAGACTGGACCTATCAAAGTGGCCGATAGCGTTCCATTACACGTAATACTACGCTGTACGGTCAAGCTCGCAAATGTTCTGTTACAAGGCTGATTGGTATTTATTACGTGAAATGTTAACTGAGTTATAATTATACATAAGTTATCTAAAATTTTGTATAATATGCTAAGCGACAATTAAAATATGAGAAAATTATCAAGGAGACGTAAACTTGTATTATGTGCAGTTGCACTGTACTTTTATAGTTTTACCGAAGTACATAGTGTCATACACTATTCTATGATACTCTAAAAAAACTTCCAGATTACACTGCAAAAAAATGACTTTATTAAAAAAAGAAGCATACACCATGCTTTCCATGCTAAGTCAGCACAGGATTATTTTTCTATACCAGCCCTTCACAAACAAAAGAAGACGTCAAAATTATGCCAAAATTGTTCCACATAATCCACAAGCCGAACCCTGCTAACCATACGCCATTACGTAGATTTAATAAAGAATCTTCGAAGCTCATCCAATCCTTATATCTTAGTCATCGAAACTTTTACTGCTACAGATGAAAAAAAAAATACGATCCTGGATTATTCCCGGAGTAAGGGGTTGTAAAAGCACGAAAAAGGGATGATTTAATGTTATTGTCTCTGATATTCGTTATAACTTAGGTTTGAACAAAAGATTTTTTCGGATTTATACCATGTCATTATTATATATGGGAATTTTTGCATGGCAATGTGTAACGGAACTCATAGATTTGCTCGGTACGGGATTTATGAGAACGTTCGGTGTTTTGGGACGGATATTCGTCCAGTGCGGTGGATTTTTTTTTTGTTGACTTTACATTATTATGTTTTAGAACGAATTGTTGTAGACAGTGGTCATTCGGGCTTGTACCGCTGGCTTGTAAGACATTGCTTACTTGGAGTAAATAAGAAAGATTTTGTTTAAGTACAATAAAACCTTCGGTCAATATATATATGGCAATAAGCCTCAAACATAAAATAGGCTTATATTAAACGTAATTTAATTAATTAAAATTAAATATTTATCAATTCACACAAAACATAATAGTTTCCATGATTGAAATTCACATAAAACCTCAGACTCAACAATATTAAATAAAACAGTGAATACCTACATTAATCCTATAGCTGTAACCCAGTTATATATCGACCTATATATATCACAGTATACCAATAAAATATCTTTATTATAACAAAACTGCAATTAAATTCCATGGAAACCCTCTATTATATATCGAGTCGGCCATTTTTACCGGTATCCTTTGTCCACTCAGATGCCCACAGCCGGAATTTAACCGAACAGCTAGTGATGTGCGCAATTTATCGATATAGCTACAATTATGACGCACGTTTTATGACAATTCGGAGAAATTATCAACTTTTGGTATTTTATTTATTTGTGATTAATAGGCATTATAATGCGAAATTGAATTCAATAAGTTTTTAATTTATTATATGGAAATAGGAAAGAGAGTGAGAAATTATCCGTTTCATGGCTTTTACTGTAAAATAATTCCGAATTTTTAAATTACTATTTGTAACGTTTATGTGCAAGAACTTAACATAGTTAATGAATTATATTATTACACCACATCCTTTCAAAACAATGCATAAAATAATCACAATATCCCCCATCAATTCTCGAACGCCTTCCAAAAAAATTGATTTCCAAAAAAAAGCACCTCCATATTTTCTAAAGAAAAACACCTGACACCACGTTACCTAAATCCGTACAGAAATTAATCACGGCCTACAAACACCATAAATAATATAAGAAACACTGTATTACAGAACAAATTTATATATTCCCACCAGAGGGGGTTGCAATCGTCCCTTACCTCAACCTACCCCATAAATCCCTCCCCACATATTTTATATTTCCCGAGAACGTGCTAAATTGATATTTACAGTTTACTCTGTATTTTATAAATGTGGGTTAATAGTATTGATATTAATTGAGGTTGGATGTTGTCGATAAATGCAGGAAAAGCAGCATCACTAACTTATAATTGTATTTTTGTATATCTAAGTTTCAAATCTTTTGTATCTATTTTGAAGGATCCAAAACATATTTGAAAAGCAGTATATACTAATAGTATCAGTGTTTTTTGTTTTGCATCGTAAATAATTTCATAGTTTCATTATAAAACTAAGAGCTTGTCTTTTGATAGTCTAGCTAGCTAATTAAAACAATTCAACTTTTAGGAAGTTACAGACAAGTTTTCGCACCCTTCTTCTTCTGTATTTATTTTGATACCTATTTTATTCATATTATACATCTTATTTATCTATACATCCATTTGTATATCTCATCTCAAGAACCCCTTAAAGGTGCGACTAATGAAGCTTGGTATCTTCCTCTCGCTCACTCCCAAAGAGTTTCAGAACAACTAATTAAAACATAATGAAAAAATCCAAAGTGGTAAAGTATGTAAATTAGTTGCGGAGAGCCCCAAGCTATATAAGTTAGCTAGGTAATTGCGGCAGCTTTGAACTGGCCGACTCGTTTGGATTATTGACTGCTTCTTGGCAGGTTGTTTTTAATTTTTGGACTGGTTTTGTTGGTCTAGTGGTTGAAAGCGCGACTGCTGTATCTGGTGTCCTGGGTTTGATGCTTGGGTCTTGTAGCGTGACTGTTGTGCTTGAGTTTCTTCGTGAGGCCAGATAGTGCAATTTGGGTGTTTAGTAACTCTCACTAAGCGTGTGTGGTGTTACAAGAATGGATAAAGTGAGGAATGATTACATTAGAGGAAGTCTGAAAGTAGCGCCAGTTACAGAAAAGATGAGAAGTAGAAGATTGTCGTGGTGTGGGCATATAATGAGGAGGGATGATACGCATGCAACAAAGTGCGTGCTAAGTATGAATGTAGATGGATGGAGCGGAAGAGGAAGACCTAAGAAAAGATGGATGGATTGCCTGAAAGATGATATGAATAGGAAGGGAGTGAGTGTCAGTATGACGAGTGACAGGGGAAAATGGAAGAAAATGACATATTGCGCCGACCACAAGTAAAATTTGGGAACAGGGCAGGAGAAAGAAGTAACTCTCACTAAGCAGCTTAGTATTTCGAAGTTGGTTATACCTACCCACGCTTAAGAGCGCTTGTACAACCGGTGTCTCCGTCTTTAAATGGTTTGTACCAGCAACCGTTAAAAGAGAATAGCAATTGTAAGAGCAAGAAGTTACATACGTAACTGAAACTCTAGTTCCTGAGCAGTTACCAACATCAAAAAAGATCAAAAACCCAGCTAGTATTTATAAGTTGCAATATAAATATTTTTAAGATTCATCCAAAGTCGAGACATGCATATAATCCAGATTCACATACAACAAATTTATCTATTAAATAAGTAAAACTGCATTGTACATCCATGATTTATTTTTCAGTTCTAAAATACCCCATATTTAATAGAAGCTGTACCAATAATGTGGAGTGTATTTGTTTTTGTTCTCGTATAAATTAGCGGCATGTTTTGTTGGGCCCACCAATCTCTATGTATGCAAATGAGGACATGAATTGTGAATTAGCTGAACGAGTTTTTAGAACATTAATCTGTGGAGCATGTGCTTCACTTTATTGGTTGTATTCATTGCCGTGGAAAATTTTAGACTTTCTTTTGGATTTATTATATTTTAATGTCTCTTTAAGAAGGTAATGTATCCGTAACACCTGATGGAATAAATAAATTATAGTTCTGAGTTTAGCAATTTAAGAGTTTTGTAGAACATACTATAGCAAGACTTTCGCATTTGTAAGTTTTTACGAGTATATTTGATCCACTTACAACTCTGTCACTTTATCACATTATATTTGTGTTGTCAAGCAGAATTTTCAACTGGCCGTAATATATTAATATTAAAATGTCGTGTAAAAGGCGTTTATCTAAAAGCAGAATGATTTACATAATAGGGGCGGGTGAAATAATTTGAGTAGTGTCCGTAGTGCGGTCCGTCAGTACGGATGCTTCTCGCATTGTGCTCTAAGTAAGAGTTCAGGTGTAAGGTACAAGCTGGGAATATTTATTTTTACCACTGTCTTTTTATAAAATGTATAGAATTAAATAAAAATTAAAATAAAAAGGAGGCAAATTGCACTAAATGCAGATATCCATACTAGTATAATATGTGAAGAGGGAAATTCATAAGGTAGTACCGATTTTGAAAATCAATAAAGAGCCACGCTATTAGTAAATGTCGTAGGCTATGTTTTATTCAGGTACTGAAGGAAATGGTAAAGACAGACGAATTGCCTGCATCGCCATCTATGCATAAAAGTGATTTAAACAATATTACAACCCACCACATATTAACAAAAAATCCTGCTCTCGTTTAACCAATATTTCTTCACCCACAACACCATATGACCATACCCAACTTGTTAACCCAACTTAATATTCCATTCGCTGGTCTCCGCTCACACCTTGGACCACCCCAGCATACCCCAAGACGTGCTTGGAGCTCTGCCAACGAGAGTGCGAGCTTGCATGCCAAAATGGAATCCCAGCCATGCACGCCATAAGAAAAAAAAAAAGATCGATGCGCGGAAATTTAAAAATCTACGAGTCTTATTCAAATTTATGATTTTTCTCACCTTTTTTGGGCTATGAATTTGAGAAAAAGTTTGTGGTTTTGAAGCGCGGATTTGTGTTTGAATTCGTTTTTACTAGTTGTTTGTTCTTATGATATTTTTATGTTGTTTTTAGACGTTCACTTGCTATGATTTAGTTGCCACAACAACTTACATAAAATGACCCAGTAGTACGAACGTGATTTGATCGTGAGTTTTGAACTTAGTTTATGTAATCTTAAAAAAAAAAACAGTTTATGTAATATTGCTAAGTTATATCCAGACAAAATGCAATAATAAAAACGCCAACTCACCATCTCACATAAGTTAAACGAAAGCAAGAAATAAGATACCAATTTCACTCAAAGACAAAAACTCTTTCCGCTATATATCAGGGCCATATCTAAATAAGGTTCCCTCCAAAAACCATGGGGAGTCTACAATGAGAAAAAATATGAGGTCCTTTATTCGCACTATTAATGAACTTCGCACGAGAACCGAAGATTTATCTCGAAGGGAGATCGGACGAATAATGCGCAAACCCGGGGAATGTTAATAGGCTCGGAGGATCGCATTATCTTAGTGCAAGAATGGCCCAAATTGTTAGAAGGCGTAATATACAGTATTGGGAATTAATTGATGTAAGTAGGTAACGTATTTGTTGCTTAAATGTGAAAGAAGGCAATTGTATGTAATCTATAAATCTTATAGTAACCACAAACATTGTCTGAAAAATTACTAAGAGTAAGTAAGTAAATCAAGGATTCACTGAGAGCTAATGAACATCTTTTGATCATTCGGAAAATTGGATTTAAAAAACAAATGTAATAAGTTATAGTAGACTGGGTCTTAAAATGCCCACACCCATTTAAAATTCAGATTCCCAGGTAAAAAACCTAAATCCAATTTACTTAAAGAAAGCGCAAAAAAAGAAACTAGATTAAGAAAATGTAGATTACTCAGCAAGTTCAGTGCTGAGTTCAGCCAGCCCATATATCAGCTTCAACCCGAGCCAATCTCAAATTATCGTATCGACCGACGGCCCCGTAGCGAATCATTAATCAACAGATAGGTTGTAGCGCGCAGTGTAAAGCGTCCATTACTTTATTGTCTGCCAGGTGCACACCGCATGAACCTACCTACTTACGTACACATTTATCAAAGCTTTAAGATAAGTAATGATATTGAGTTTTGTAATCATCTATTATAAGAAAAATCTTAAGTGCGCGTTCGGAAGAGGTTTTTTATTTAAATGTCATCGGTTTCTTTTTGTGGAATGGTAGATTTATCTTCGGCCTTACTCGGTACTTTCTTAATGGTTCTTAGTTATTGATTATGTTTTATTTTTATTTGATTTTTTCGTTCCCAAAATGAAGGTTGTGTGAAGCATTTTTACTTTAGGCTGGAAATACACAGGTATGACAAACTAAAATAAATAGGTCATTTTGTCTCATCATATCTCTGCTGTGTTCGTATTTTACTCTGGTTAGGATCAGGATCAAATTAAAATAATATCCCTTAGAATACAAAAGTATACAATTTCTGGTAGCATCGAACCTTCGCGTCATACCTTCATTTGCAAACTTATTTATGTATCTGTGACAGCTGACCTTTCTAATCCCTTATCATGTCAGATTACTTTGAAGTAAAAATATCTTCATGAATACATCATGTCCATGTAACCTGAATAGAAAAGTAGAGGTGTAGTTTTAAACAACGTACCTATAAAAAAAAGGCGTGAATAAAGAATAGAGCTATTCATCCCAAACTTTTCTTTTACTCCCCCAATACTCAATTCTTAGCTGATATAGCGGTTTATGGAACAAAACAAAAAATTGCATGATTGAAAAAAAGACTAAAAATATGGCAATTTTTTGTGCAGTTTTTCTAATAGACAGACTGATTATCATAAGAGGTTTTGACTGGTATACGTAGCTTTGGTACAGCTGGATTGGGTCTCTAGTTTTGTATGTTTAAGCTAAGTTGTATATTTATTGGTTATAAAAAAAAACAAAAGAATAATATTTCCCTCGCCATCTAACCTTTACAACCTTCCTAACCTGTCAAACGTTATTCTTTGTAAGTTTTCACTTCAAAGCTAGAGTTGGGTACATAAAATGTTACTTCACACATTTTATTTTTACTGTTAACACGTAACGTGTGTTGATGACGTCGAACTCTGTGTGACAAGGAACGTGGAGCCACGAGTTTTTGTCAAAAGGTGCAAAATTTAATTTAAATTAATTTTCTGCTGGAATACTGTTTATTTTTCGTTTTTAGTGGCTAACTTATTTATGTTGCCAGGTTATTTTTTTGATGAGCTGTTGTTGCTTAGCGCTGCTTATCTCATATTACAGACACGAATATATGCTTTAGCTGGGAATAACTTTAAAATTATATCTTAGACTAGGTTTGACCCGTGTCGCATGGAACTACTTCGCGCTTGGATAAAAATGAGCCTACCCTATATAGGCTCCCCGATAAACGGGCTATCTGACACTGTTTATTTTCGAATCAGTCTAAGTGTCTGAAATTGGCGGCGTAAACAGAAAGTTAAAACAGTATCAGTTTTATAATAAGTACAGATATTAAGTAGCTTGACTAATGAGTTTGTGTGCTTTGTACCATAGATCACTAATTAATATCGAAAAATCGAGGTCGATAGCCATTCCTGCAAGTCACAACAATCGTAAGAAAACACATCAATGTTCGCTGTCCTAAGATTCCCTTTCAGCAACTATCTTGTTCGAATATGAATAACTTTGAGGGATGACTACATTAACGTTATGAATCATACATAATGCGCAGATAGTGCGTGATTAATGGGATTATAATAATCGGCCGTAAGCATTCTTTCTTATTGAGGGAGAATTATTGTGGATTCCCTCTTTTTGGTAATATGTAGCTTACATTATTGTCTGTGCGAGTTTTTCTGCATTCTTGTCTTATTTGTTGTTCGATAGATAATAATCTAGGTACTGAGAAATAATGCGTTAAATTTGATTTGTACATCAATTTGTTTCAAGCTTAACCCTCCTCAGGAATTACTTTATCTTCAGGAGAAAATAGCTTGAAAAACCGTGCAGTGGTTTTTGAGTTTATTAGTAAGACAGACAGACGCGGTGGTGGGAAAAAGGCTCGGAAGAAGATGAGACAGACGCGGTGTACGTCTTCATTTTATAATGGAAAAATATACTTTATTAAAAACTCCTGTTAAAAATACTCTCATTCAATGAACCGACATCGTATTGTCGTTTACCTGTTTTTTTCAGATGTTTCTATCATCAAGATAAATCCTTATTCGCCTTCAGTTACAGCCCCCACGGGAAATTGGGGGAACTCGGGGTATTTTGTATTCCCCGCCAGTCGGGGACCAACAAATTGGTATTACTATTAATACTTTGAGAAAAACATGTATAACGTAGACTTAATCGGATCTCTTTTATGTGTCGTTATTTTCACAGTATTCGAATATAGGTAATTTGTTTTAAAGCACTCATACGTTTTTTGGGAGTACTCGCATCATGACAATATCAGTTTAGGTTATTCTCTGTTCTCAATAAATTGTTAGTTCGTTTGTTACGTGAGACAAATATCCGCTGCTGTAAAAGCACTTAGATTTTGATTAAATTACTTCCATACTGATAAAGTCTAGACACCAATTTGGAACCCTCTTGTAAAAAACATATATAACCAAGAACTATTTACTTCAATAAAAGCTACACCAAAGAAATAAAAACCTTTTTTCCATACACATTGACAATAAACTCCACTATGTAAATAAAATGTATTGCTTATAGTCACAAATTTGATCATGACACTATCATACATAAATTGGTATGGAAGCAGTAAAATTTACGACTTGTAGGTAGATAGTGAGCAATTTACTTGGCTATAAAAATACATACGTATCACGCTAGTAGGTACGCTTCATAAATGGGTAAAATGTATAGTGTAGTACTTGTAATGTTTTACTCGTATACCTATTTATATATGCAGTGGGGGTTATCAGACTTGGCTAGTGATAATATGTATCTGTGTCCACTTTATTTTTGGTTTACATAAAATATTTCGAAATCAGCCTAATCCTTACTAACTGTATTAGTGGAAAAAATAATTATATCATGCCTTTATATTATATTATGCCTTTTCGGGTCTTGCGCCAAAAGTACAGAAGCGATTTAAATGAATACAGTCTGACAAAAGACTAGGTTCATGTACAAGAAGTAGCCCTAATAAATAAACGTATATCGATCGTATCAGAAATAATATTCAAAAAATCTTTTAATCCGCCAACCCTTAGATGATTAAAATTAAAACCTTTAGCGTTAAGACAATAAAAAAATCCCAACTACCAAAAAAACCTTACCCAATATTCCAATAGTCATTCCAATGATGTTTAATTAATTACAAGTGCCACACTATTGTCAACATATTTGATACCTTAAAATTAGAGCGTTAAAGTGCTATTTTCTTCAACAAGTTTACTGAAGCAGACATTGAAATTTAATTGATATTTGCCTTGTAATCTCTCCAAGGTTCTGTTAACAGGGAATCTTAGAAAATATTAATTGAATCTGTTAATTTATGAAAATATTTACTCTGGTCATTTGGGAATGTAAATGGAAAATTAAAGATGATTTTAGTTCAGAGAATTTTTATTGACTTTTGAATTTAATTTTGTTCCGATAGTCAGTGGAATATGAATTGAATCAGTCAGCAATCAGTAAATTGAAACGTTATTTGATTGGAAGAATGTTTTTAATATTTTATTTATAGTTCGGCCATTCAGAGAATGCGTTCCTGACACGTCGCGATTGAACTGACGACGTAATAACATTCATTGATTATTGATATAATAATGTTGTTTTAATGCTCCTCAATTGTTAAAACGGTAAACAACCAGCAAAAATATTTTTATCGTAACTGCAACGCCATTGCAAAGTTACGTCGTCAGTTCAATCGCGACGTGTCAGGAACGCATTCTCTGAATGGCCGAACTATAACTGGGTTACTGGGACCTGGTACTTCAATGCACTTCACTTTTTTTGCTTTTAGCGAATATATCGTTACACAAACATCGATCCACTTCGATGCTAGAAAACATAACTACCCCTATGAAATAGGACATTAATAACTAAGGTATAATCAATAAAATTATCGAAACAAAGTCACAATGTCATAGTTTCACTTTCTAACTAACGATTCAACCCCCCACTGCGCACAGTTTCGTAATCTAACAATCAAACTTGGACCGCAGTTCGAATGGACGCTGATTGTTAAGGCGGCGGCCGAGGGTTAACTGAGATAACGCAGTCTACCAGACAATTGTACAGTGTATCGATAGGGTTAACCGATCTAGTGATTAGGACACTGAATGGTAGTAGTAACTAGGGTTATGTAAATCTAAAAGGGGTTCGATTGTCATATTCTCTATAGGCATTTGTTAATATTTGTAAACTCTTCATATTTAATTACCTAAACTAAACGGAATATAAAAACCAACATAGCACAAATGTAGGCAATAGTCAATGCAAGGAAGTATTAATTCTTGAAGTAAAAGAATACCAAGAGAATAGATACAGGATTTTACCCCAAAGAAAAAGCGTCGTTCTACCGTTTCAAATTCCGCAAATCGTTTCACTACCCTAATTAAATTCTCAGCACGAAAATACAATGATAAAGAAACTAAAAAGGTTATACTTTAAACCATTAAGTGCTGAGGTAACTAAAAACAAAATATATTGCTAAAGAGGCGAGAGAAACAATTTTACAACATCATAAACAGGAGTTGTTCACAAAAACTGAACGTGAAGGCTAGTGTGGCCAAAAGTTTCGCTATTTTTTGGGGATATTTTTTTGGTAGTCCACTGGTTTAGATATAGCGTGGAAGAAATTAGCGTTTTAAAGTAAAAGCTGTCTCATTATTTTAATTATTATTAAGTTAAATCTCTATCTAAATTGGTTTTGCTACTGCGATTTTTTTTTTCAAAAGATATTTTTATGAGATTCTAGAAAAGGGTTTACGCAAATTAGATGTTTTTTTTTATATAATTGTATAAACAGTCACATTTTCAAAATATTCTTTAATCCTTCAAATTATTATTATGCTATTACAAAACAATTCTACCATAATAATTTGTGATAAACAAAAATTGACCACCAAAAAACCAATACTGGCTATGCTGGCATTTTCTTTGATCATGAGCGATCAAAGAAAAATTACAGCTGCCGTTTTGACATATTCTTTGATCCAATTCCTTGTTATACAATATTGGTCTTTATTCCGATATGAAGTGGGTGAAATTAAATTTACCTGCAAAAATGTATGACGAAATTTCGGTAAAAATGTAAGCCATTTTGAGGCACTTCTAAAGGGATTTTAAGAGAGTTACTCGGTGTTTTTGAAAGGTTTTTCCGCTGTTTTAGAAGTTATTGATTTAATTATATTTTTGGGCAGAAATTATGTTCGGTCAGTCCGTTGTTACATTAGTAAAGTTCTATACATAAAAGTGTTTTTTTTTTTTTTTTTTTTTATAAGTGGTTTACACGGTTTATAAAACAGAACCCGTCTCTGAAGTTACTGTAAATATTTTCAGGAATATTATGATTAATGGTCTCCAAAGTAGGCACAGACTGTGTATTCATATTCTATAACAAACGTGCAAATCCATCAAGTACCTTATTTATAGTGCCGAAGATTATTGCCTATAGCCCCCCGGACTATCCCGACCATACTAATGGTCACCCTGCAATAGTTTGCGCTCGTTAACACGACGTCATTATTGTCCTTAGTAACAATTGTTTCTATAGCAGTCAAATACTACATTATTTTGAATACCGTTTTTTGGTTGGTTTTGTTACCTTCCATTGCTTTTTTTATTTCTAACTAAATTATGAAACTGAAACCAGAAGCTGATTTGATTTTACATTGATTTAAGCCTGAAAATTCTCCGTATTTCAGATAACTTTTTCAACATAACTATCAGTTTGTTATGTATAACAGATGCTAAAACAGTAACATATTATATTGCATGTTTTAATTACCTCTACTACCTATTTACCCCTTGTTATAAACATTTTGCTTGTAAAACTTGTACGAAAAACTATCTCTATTCTGTGTACCCTTTTAAAGTCTGGACATAATTTGGTCACCCTTTCGGTCTAGGTTTACAAAAGGCTGTTACCGTTCTTTAAAAGATACCTCTATAATCGGCTATGATAGTACCAGGAAGGGTCAACACAGTTTACCCTAGTTAACCGTATATTACCCTTTATTGGCGCGTAAATGTAAGGGTGTAAGCAGTTTAGTAGGTTGTTATATAGTAGCAGTCGATGTTTCTTTGTTAAAAGATTAATGATGTGATAAATTCTTTAGTAGGTATGTTTTACTGCCTTTGTGTTGTCTGTGCCCGGTTTGTAGGATAGCGTAAAATAAATAATTGTTTTTGGTACCAAATTAAAAAAAAAACTAGTTTTTTTTTTCGAAATGATTAATATTATAGTTTCGTGGTAGACAATACAAAAATTAATTTGATTTTAATTATTTCAGTGTTTGAAAGTAACCTCAATTTACTAAGTTAATAAATATGTATTTCGAATTTCTGAAGTGCTCGACTAAGTGGCAAAATACGAGCCAGTATTATGAGTTAAAATTACTTTAACTTGAGTTTGACATTAGTACGGCGAGAAAGTCACAAACACAAGCTAGTTAGTAATATGTGTGTAGGTGTATATAAGTCTGAGATAGAAATCAAGATATCAATTTAATATAATTCACTGCGACTCCAATATAACTTTATGGTGATGAGACCCAAAGAAAATAGATTTCACCGTATTAATATTGCTAAGGGCAAAGTTCCAATAAATATATTTGAGTATTGCAAACTTTATAAATATTCATTCAATAGGGCGCATCCCAATTATCGTTCATGCGTGATTCTCATTTATTAAAACGTCAGGGTGAAAGACCGAATAAACTTCCCACCATTTATTACACCCATAAAACGTTCTTGATTAAAAATATTTGTCTTCCCAATCAAGGTTGTAACGTCATTCATTAAGTATAGCGTCAATCAACACAATTTATAAAGACAAAACGTTGCAATTGAAACGGGCAAAATAAACTGTAAGGAGAATCTCTCGTTGGGACAAAAGAAACTGTAACATTCTACCCGACAAAACGGACCAGGCAACTTGAGCTGGCGTTCTTTAAACTTTTCTTATGCCCGGCTGTGGGAGAAAGGTCTTTTTATAGTGGTAGCAGTCAGAAATGTAGACAATGGGTACAGACATTAATAACTTTCTTTGTTTCCGCACTCCGTCCAAGTGATGAGTGTTCAAATTAGGGTACCGAGGGGTAGGTTTTTGTTAGAAATATTTTATGTTTTTCCGTCATTATTTTTTGCGATTAAATTTTCTAGCGGTCACTGTGGTACATCAGGTGTTCAGGAATTTACGGTGGATTGTACCGGTTCATCTCTTATTTGAAGTTTCTAACTCAAAGTGAACCTTTTTTTGGGGGTTACTTCAGAAATAACGAGCGAAATCACAGTAGTCTCAAAGTCTATCAAGACCTAACATTTATTACCAATAATATAATTGCTACGATGGAAAAACATAAGACAATTAACAATAAACCAAACAGAAATATGAAAGAAGCAGCAGAAACAACGACACATAAAATTCATAATCCGGAACGATAACAAACCTATAAAAAAAAACAACATCAATGTGAATCCAAGTTCCATTAACCGCAGACAGCACGGCCACTGAACTCCATGCATGAAACCAACCCCACCATGAAAGAAGAATGCAACAAAAAGGTTGAAACCAAACAAATAAATACGCCATACACTCATTCATTTTTTTACCCAATGAATGAACGTATGAAGACAATGAACGAAAAGAGAATGGTTCAACAAACACATTCAGTTGCTTCGCCATAAATAAAATTAAAATTCGTTCCGTAGGGAAAATTTAATAAGCTTGCATTGCAAGGTTCGCTTTGTGAGTACTCAGTTTTGAAATGAGCACTGCCATATTGCGTTGAAGACTGTACACAAGTCATTTGAGCGGTCTATCTGGGGTATAAAGAGTTATTTTGTTTTTAATTTGCCTTTTACTTTTGAGGTTCATTTCGTGATTGGTATTCGCTTGCTATAGAGTAAGTCAATAATATCTTTGTACCAATAAATTGTAGATATTGTATTGGCAATCACTAGAGGGATCCTTTATAATCTATAGATTTGTCTATATATCTTTATATTTATGCATAAGTTTGATGGGTCCTTCGTATTTGGCATAGAACGTCCATTGATAGGTAAACATGGGCCTTCTCTATTGATTTTCAAAAGGATCCGTTGGACCTTTGTCAGATCGTTCGACAACGACATACACATGACACACTAGACATAATATCGGTACCTTTTCCCATGGAATATGGGACGATCTACTGACGTTCATATAAATAACTAATCTGGTTTCTGTGTTTAAAGTGGGTTTGGATATTTGTTCCTCGGTCCTTAACTACTTAACGCATAAAGCAACTTAGTAGGTACATAGGATGTGTATTATCCAGGCGAGGAAAGTAGTTAACTTGAGGAACGGAGAAGTCGGCCAGTGAAAGCTAGTGTAGTATATGTAATAGCAGACTATAGAAGAGTTTTATTTATATCTCCCAAAGAGGCCCAAAATGCATCAAACCAAAACACTACTACCAGTATATCATGTTATGTTTATCGGGCCAACAATAAACCTTACAAATTCGGTAGAAACGCGCAAAGGGAAGCTTCTTAGTACACGATTACATGAATAAGTTAGCAGGTATCATTGGGTAGCACTTAGGGTAAATAAAATATTATTTTTTTATAGGGCAACCCTCAATAGTAGGCTTGTTTGCTCAAGAAGGATGAGACAGGACACGTGGGTTGAGAAAATGTATTTTTAATTCTAATTTCCTGTTATATATTGTGTGTGGAAATTGGATTTAAAAATAATGTTTTTCTTTTCGAGGAACGGCGCAAATGTTTGCTTTTCCGTACAGGAAGTAAAAGGGTCTATATTGTTAACTTTTTTGTTTATGTAATTTTGTAGGTTATTTTCGTGTATTAGAGCGATAATAAGTACTTAATTTTATTGCTTTCGCGATAGATACAAGGTCTGTCTTATCAACAAATTTTAATGCAGTGATTTTGAAGTAGATATACACTTCAAAAGTTCGATATATATTGCCAGTTATTAAAACAACAAAAACAGCATATTTCATCGGTACACCAATTTACTTGAATACACAAGAACATAAGCGAAAACAGAATTTACGTGTTAAAATATTTTATGGTCCAGGTAAATGGGCTCAACTGCTCAGCCCCTATAACGCATGGGGCAATGAGGAACAACCCTAATCCACCTTCCTGTACGTGTTTGTTTGATAATGTTGGTAAACAAAAGAAAGTTATGGCCCTTTATTGTGATACATGTACGGATGGCATGTTTTTTGGGAAGAAGTTCCTTAACGGGTTAACTGGGAGGTGTTGGCAGAAATAAAAAAGAGTAACGGCGTCCAGACCAATTGACATCGCAAGGGGTATTGGGTTTCCCGGATAACTGGATTGAGGAGGTCAGATAAGCAGTCACTTCTGGTAAAACAGTGGTAGTCAGATACATGCGTTTAGACTGGAAGCCGACCCCAACATAGGAAAAAGGCTAGGCAGATGATAAGCTGTTCTTTCTAAAGAGATCAGCCAGCTGAGAAAGGTATTATAGTGCACAAGCGTTTGCTCAGACACTGGTGCACTCTCTATTTTCTCACTCTCATACACGTCCATGCACGGGTGTATCAATCACCAACTTCCAGAGTCCTTGCTGCTATGTATATAAAATCTCCAAACTTAGAACAAGGTGTCTTTCTAACTATCTCAAAATAGACAGGAATCATACAGTTAAATAGTGTGAACTAACCTGGAAGGGTTATAATGAGCTGGCAGTTTGTGGTTACAATAACTGTAAGATTAAGAGGTTACAGTTGGTGAGGTTATTAAGACGCTAGTTAACAAATCTTTAGAAGTAATTATAACTATTTTGTTAAACTAAACTGTTGTTATCGTTTATGAGACGGTCGTTTAGTTTGTCTGTTTTAGATAATTACTTACTTAGTTCCTCTCCTGAGTTTGCTGATGAAAAAATATAAGGGCCAAATGAAATATGATTTAATTTTCCATTCTCAAGTACTGAACTCAAAATAAATACCTTTAATCGGTGTACATAATATATTGAATCGGGTCAGTAGTTTTGGAGAGATAGTCATTTATACCTATCAGTAGCAAGTAAGGATTAAAACGTGTGTATTGAAAATTGAATTATTATTTTATTTGCGACTAGCTTCTGCCCGCGACTTCGTACGCGGATCCTGTCCCTTATGCCAGCGACTACGGGGTCAGCAAAATCAAAGATCTTAATCGTCTGATATTGAATTTTAAGAGCCCGTTGACTTGAAAACAACGGAATACGCATTAGAAACGTTACATATATTTTATTTTTGTACTTCAACGGCAAAAGCACAGCAGACTAAACAAAACGCTGAGAACTGAACCGCAATAGACGCGACCATAGGGATAAAAGTAGTGATTCTAATTAGTCCGCATTTAAGTTGTGTGTGGCAAAAATATTACACGTATTATTACGTAAAAAACATTAAATAGATAACAAAGTCGTGGTGACTTAGTGGAAGTCGTGGTGGTTTATAGGGCAGAGAACGTCTTTGATTCCAGGTCTGGCAAGTACCTGCCAATGCAACTTTTCTAAGTTCGTATGTACTTTCTACGTATATTTTGGATACCAATGACCGTTATTTGGAAGGCATGTTAAACTGTAGGTTCCGGCTGTCATTGAACATTCTTGGCAGTCGTTATGGGTAGTCAGACCAGTTTTACCAAGGGGTGTTGGGTTGAGCGGGTAACCGGGTTGTGGAGGTCAGATAGGCAGTCGCTCCTTGTAAAACACTGGTACTCAGTTGCATCGTGACTGGAAGTCGACTCTAACATAATTGGGATAAAGGCTCTTGAGATAATAACGACAATAATAATGAGCTATAAGCACCGCAGGACATCTGAGGCTGATGACGGGGAGTAGCTACCCCGCGGGGCTATATATACTGAGTTCTCCAGGGAGAGTATACTGCCCCCATCTCCGGCCGGTCGGAGTGAACCATGACGGGGGTAGGTCTCAAGCCTCTGGCTTGGCTTAGCCGTCCAGAGTGGAGTCGCTAGAGCAGGGTTAGTAGCCCTGCTCGGAGGATGCCTCGTGGTAAGTGACCCACAGGGAGCGCGTAATCTGCATTTAAAATCCGCCGAGGTATTCTCACACTTCAGCCGCTCATGTCCCTGTTGCCCTCTTGTTGCTATTCAGTGACTGATCTGTACAGTAAGTGAGCTGGCGAAGTCTCCACCTGCAATTTTTACATGTATCTAATACATTGTCATCGGCAGGTGCCATAGTTCCCGTAGTTTCCCCATTCCTAGTCCATTAGCATCCCATCACAATAGCCCAAGTAGTTTTCATCCACAGTTAGCAATGGTATAGCACAGAACCGGGGATTGTCTTTTTTTAACGACGTCCACCGGGGATTGTCCTTGAGTTCATATTTCTATAGTGTATAAAGGGATAATCGTCGGTTTTGTGTCACCATACCTATTTCATAACATTCGTTTCTATACATTTCAAGTGTAGTATTGCTCTTGAAGTTCCACATCAGGTGTTCCAGATCTTCGATGTATATACGTCAATAGAGAGTGCTTATTAGATTGAACCACTTTTGCAAAAACGTCATATCTTTATATGCTATAGTATAGCTGGGCTCCTGGGGTTCCACATCAGGTGTTTTACATCTTCAATTTTTATAAGTCAACAGAGAGTGCTTATCAGATTGAACAACTTTTGCTAAAACGTCACACCTCTATATGCTATAGTCTAGCTGGGCCCCTGGAGTTCCACATCAGGTGTTTTAGATCTTCAATTTGTATAAGTCAATAGAAAGTGCTTATCAAGTTGAACAACTTTTGCTAAAACGTCATACCTGTATATGGTACAGAGAAGCTGGGCTCTTGGGGTTCCACATCAGGTGTTCCAGATCTTAAAATTTATTATCTCAGCTGAAAATGCTCATCACATGAAACAATTTTTGCTATGTCACCATTTTGGTATCTCTTATAGTTTTGTTGGTCTGTTGGTGTTCTGCATCAGGTCTTCAAGTTTTGAAGATAAATTATAGCCTATATGTTGACCAGGCTTAATACTGATACAACAAAGAAAAAATCATTGAAATCCGTCCAGTAGTTCCGAAGATTAGCGTGTACAAACAAACAGACATACAGACATACAGACATACAGACATACAGACAGAATTTTTTTTTTGGATTTGTGCTCCATTACTGTTTCTAAACCCCACCCAATTAATATTTTTTTAATAAATTCAATGTACAGACACAGTTTTTTTACAGATTTATTATATGTATAGATGCAAACAATTTTCGTAGCTACTCAAAGAATTAAATTGTACATATTTCCCTAGCAACACCACGTTCCCCGTTTTCCCGAAGTCCCGGAAATTATTGGCACGAATTCCTTTTCGATAGGATTTCCAAAAATATTTATATTGAATGAATAATGCCTTTTTCTTGTTTATTGTTCTCCTATAATGCTTTTTGAGGTACTGTCGTGATTGATTGATGAGATCTTTCAAAGCAGTCGAGTTTCAAGGTCAAAAGTCACAGTTGTATCAATCATTCCATATTGAATTGGAAAACTATTATATAGATAAAATTGTCTTTTTTCTGGGATATATTGTAAACTAGCCGCAGCATGTGGCTTCTTCAGCGTTCCGTGGGAACTTAGCGCACCCGCATAAATAGTCCACACAGACACAAAACCCACAAATTGGAACACTCGTAAAACACAAAATAAACCTTCAAACAAATAAACACGTCATTCCGAAAACTGAGGTCCAACAATAAAAAATATGCAATTCACGTTCCTAATGCCAGACTCGTAAAAACATCTATAGGAAAGTCGTTTATGTTTTAATTAAGAGGCCCTAACAACGAACCTTGTAGGGATTATTAGAAAACAGTATTACCAAACCATTTGGACCCTTTATTTTCTGTTTACATTGGAGAGGAGGAAAATTAAGGTTCCCCGAATAGATTTCGACAAGATTTTAAAGACATTGTTCCCGTAATGGGTGAATTGGGTTCTACTGATTGAGTTTTGATTAAGTAACGGTTAGATATTTTTATTGAAAAAACATAACTAAAAAAATATTTAACGTCTGTTTTCAACTACATATTATCTCGACTTGAACGTCTGAAAAAAAAAAATGTGCAGAGTTAATGGCATCAAACGTCATAAAATTGCAAAGTTAAAAAGACTACATTTTATTTCTAAAACATTTCCTTTTCACTGAGCACTAAAATCGTAGCTTTAAAATCATACAAAACGAAATAAAATTTCAGCTTCCATATAACGTTTATAGTCGTTTGAAATCCCACAAGTACTATGTAGCGAATAAAAATTTCAAAAGCGACGCACCGGCAACGCGGAGTCTTAATATAAATCCAACCTTACCGTAGCGAGAGCCGCGGCCTGAAAGTTCTAGCATAGCAAATGAGCTGCAGTACCGTCCTCGTACTGGGAGTATGCGATCTGTATCTATGTTTTAGGTTGTTACAATAAGAATCGGTAATTTGTAGGTGTAGAACAATCATCTATTATTATTGTAAAGGTTATGTTGTATACGTAGAGACCATATAATGTCTTTTGAATTCATCGCCATTCTGTGAGATGATAAATATTTTTTACCACAATAAGTCTTAAGTTAAAACAGCTTACCGCCATTAGAGCGAACTGCATGTCGATTCTATAAAATATCACAACTCACTTCGACATCACTCTCACTTCGACTTCGATCTAAAGGTAGAATTCCGTGGACGCGACAATAGTCAACCTTTGAAAATGTATGGCACCGTTGTCGAGGCCCGTGACAGTCGCGCGCGGCCGACGAATTTCGTAAGCTGCTCGCGGCATTGTCAAAAATTTAATTCTGGTTTTACTAAAATTCTATAGATGTTATTAAGCGCTAGACCATGTTGAGAAGCGTACGGCCGCGAGCGGCTCACGAAATTCGTCGTCCGCGCGCGACTGTCGCAGCCCTCGGCAGCGGTGCCATACATTTTCATAGGTTGACTTTTGTCGCGCGCGGCTGCGACAATCGCGACCCACGGAATTCTACCTTAAAGTTTCGTGATTGACATTGTCAAACTACACTAGCGCTTCACTATCGAGCGTGTTGACAAGTTGAACTAAATCAAAGTCGAGATTTTGACAGATTTGTCAAAATCTGTCTATCTATAGGGGAGGTAGGGGAGAGATGGGCAGTTGGGAGACATGATCAAATCAGAATAAAAGGGGGGTCCTTTTATTCTGATTTCTGATCATAGTTTTGTTTTTTTTTTAATTGGGTAGTTTACGTTACCGACTGGTAACGGTGTTCATCCATAGACTATCTGTCATTTCTGTGAGTTGTCAAGAACAAACACTCGTAAAAGTACTTAAATATTTTGTTGCGGTTTCGGATCGTTATAAAGAGAAAACTAATGAAAGGTATGTGTATTTTCTATTATTAATTATTGATTGTCAAAATCTCCAGTAAGGTTAGTACCTAGATATAATATAATTTTAATATTATTATAATTAAACTGACCCTTTTATTTTTACAGTTGATCATGTTAGTGATTATTGTAAATTACAGGTTCTACAAAAGGTTTGGGTTTCCAGCCACCATAGGCTGTATTGATGGCACTCTGGTGGCAATGAAGAGACCAGCAGAGAACGAAGAACGGTTTTACTGCCGCAAAGGCTACCATGCAAGAAATGTGCAATTGGTAAAATGGATTTCAATGTTGTAATCAATTATAATTAGGTATAATAGAGTCATTGTAATTTATTTCTTTTTCAGATAACAGAAGCAGATTTAAATATTTTACACGTGGATCCCACATATGGAGGAGCTACTCACGATAGCTTCATTTTTAATTATAGTGCTATCAAAGACCATTTAGAGGCATTAACAAATGCTGGTGAAGAAGTAGTTTTGCTCGGTAAGTAGATCCTTTCCTGACCCTGCTTCAGAATATAAGCCTAATTACTAAGTATAAAAACTACATAGTTATTTTTTTTTCAGGTGATTCAGGATATGCTCAGCGTGCCTACCTCATGACGCCAATTAGTGGCGCTGAAGAGAATTCCCCTGAAGCTTATTACAATAAGCGTCATTCAACTGCTCGCAACTCAGTTGAGAGAACAATAGGCCTCCTAAAAGGACGATTTTCAAATTCCTTACAATAACAAATTATAACTAAAACATCATATTTAGCTAAAATTCTGTGTCAAAACTGATAAAATTAAAAACTGATTAATCTCGGTTGACATTTTGTCGAGTGGGGAAGTCACTAGCACAGCATTGGTCGATGTCGAGCTCACTTCACTTCGCAAGTGATTAGGTGATGTTTACAGAATGCAAAATCAAGGTCGTTCTGAATCGAATGCGAAGTGAGAGTGAATAGCGAAGTGAAATGCGAGTTGTTGTTCGAATTTTATAGAATCGACGTGCAGGCAGGCCTTGGCCCTGTTGCGCCCCGCTGGGGTTGCTGACAGTATTCTACTTGTGTAGCCCTTTCATTTGATACCCATATTGAGGGGGCTGTGCCATTTTGTGCCGGCGGCCATATTGGATTTAATTAAAGGTGTATACAAAATTTCAGACCAATCGGTTGACAGGAAGAGGGTGAAATTTGAATTACTAAATTTGATCCAAGAATAAGTAATAAAACAAACGGGGTGAGCTAAATAAAACCGTTTAAATATCTCGTAATGTTGAAACTGATTGTAATTTTTAGGAAAGCTCTTTCATTATATCTAGCCGAATATAAGAAATGGCAATAAAAGTTGATAATGATCTGTAAAATCTGATTTTTTATGCAATAAATTGTGAAAAAGTGCCCATCCCTCCCCTACCTCCCCTAAAGTATGAAATGACATTACGAATCGAAGTGAAATGCGAGTTGTTGATCGAGTTTTATAGAATCCCAGTACTGAAAGCAAACGTATGAACGGATCATTTACGTGAGATTTTCGGCATTTTTTTCGGAAGGAGTTCCCTCAAAGAGAACGTAAAATCTTAGCGGTTTTTTCACAAACTAGCCTTATCTATAAAATAACATACGTATTATCATACCTGTGACATCGAAGAGCTCAGCTCTTGCAGATAACCTCTTTATATGAAGGGTGCTTGTTCGAGTGGCCACTTGTTATACTTGCACCTATATTGGCCACGTATATCATTGGAAACCTGGACATTTTACACGGATT
The DNA here is from genome assembly GCF_022581195.2 of Helicoverpa zea. Taxonomy (NCBI): domain Eukaryota; kingdom Metazoa; phylum Arthropoda; class Insecta; order Lepidoptera; family Noctuidae; genus Helicoverpa; species Helicoverpa zea. The sequence continues at coordinate 838,519 of NC_061457.1, forward strand.
TTTTTCTAAAGTGAACAGTTTCAATATTGAAGCTGGATTTTTTGATAAATTTTGTCGTAGTAACTTAACGATTGGTTTGGAAACCACTGCATATTTCGATGAGAATACAAATTTGAGTTGGAGAGAGGAAAAGCTAATAATTACTTAAGTATTATTTATTTAAAGTAAAACATGAACATTTACAGCCTTACTACAAAAACTTAAACATTAGTTGAACACTTGTCTAAAAAAGTGTGGCTGCAATTTATTGTATTTCAAGCTTTTGTGGTAAGACGGTTACATTTAAAAAAACTGTTAAACCTAAATAATTGACAAAAAAAAACACAAACTTTCAATTTATTTCTCTTCATCCCACCAAAATCGTTTGTTGTCAATAAATTTTATGTTTTACAAGAATTTCTTTACTTTTTCCTTAATTAAAAAGGCAATTTGTTTCTTTCGGCCTTTTCAGATTTTGTTTATTAATTGATTGATTTATATTTTTTGTAATTTATTAAGTTTCCGTTCGTTATTGGTATTTTTCTTGTTTTTATTTTGCACCGTTTTAATTGCAATTAATTTTTACATACGATATTGTTACAGCCTGCTATGAATTTACTGTATACGATAATTTAATCTAATTGTAACACAACTGATAATTACTCAGTATATCAACATAATTGTTATTAGTATATTGTTATTCTACTCGTATTGCATCGTGGAATACACATCCCGTGAAACATACCATTTGAAAACTAACTAGAATATCCCACGAATTCATTTGACAATTTCGAGCTCCCAAAACTTCAAGCACAACCGTTTTATACTATTGTTCCACACACACACACACACACACACACACATGTAAACCCATTATAAATCTAACATTAACCAGCACAAAACAATCTCAAAATACTAAACACACAACTTTATCACCATAATACGGTGCATAAACCATCTCGCTCCTAATTCCGTGCGGTAATCTCGCGGCACGGTGCGGTAACCGCGCGGTACGGTACGGTACGGTGCGGCGATTAGTCGAATCGCCGATAATTTGCCGACCGGTATCAATTTACCTGGCCCACTAATTTGTGAGTTTAACTTTATACCTTGTAAAGTCCTGTTGCTGCTTGCATATAATTTTGGTGCGGAATTTGTGGTTTGGCTGCAGTTAAGGGAGGTATTTAGGTTATTTTATTTATATAGGACATGGTACTTGGGAGATTGTAGCTAAGTACGACACGACTCGATTGATTGTTAAGTCCGTGGAAGATTGACTCTTGTTATGACGAGTTCGTCTGTGTTTTGAAAGGTACCAGGCAACTAGTCTTACCAAGAGGTATCAGGTTGCCCAAGGTTGAAGAGGTTAACTAGGCATTAGCTTTATGTAAAACACTGATTTTCAGCTATATCTAATTATCTTCATCCAATTAGAAGCCGAACCCAACATAATTGGGAAAAGATTCGGAACATGATGAATATGGTCCATGTGTACGTATATATTTATACATTGTATCACCAATAATTTCACCAAAAACCTTCACCGAATCAAAAAAGTTTTTCTAACAAATCGCCACTACAATAAAACAGCGATAACCATTACATATCCTTGTAAGCCGCGTTATATCTTGTGCTGGAAGTGTCGGCACTTAATCCCGGCCACGGTGGTACTTTATCCGTTCCTCGACGTGGACAAAGCTGGCCGATGTGTTTGAGATATTCTGTAGTGGCTAGTTTTGTATGTATGTATCGGACCATAATAGTTTCACATCACATCCTTATTGAAAATACTAACCATTTTTTTTTTCTAAATTGCTGTTATTATTACACTAGCTTCCACGTTTTGGTAACATTCCATCTCGTGGGAATTATATCGCTCACTCGGATAAAAATTTGCCCATGGCGTACCTGGATAAACAGGCTATCTATATAATCTATGTTAGACTTGATGTTTTTTTTTTATCTTCCGATTGTGCCTGAGATAAGAGCATTCAAACAAACAAATTATTCAGCGACTATTATAGACATTTTTTTTTTGTATTTCCTAACGTTTGTTTATTCGTCTATAGATCGACCAGCACAGCCATTATTCAGCCCTCAAAATAAATTAAACCTACTACAGTAACGTATTTCCTTGTATCCGGTTGCCAAGTTCCCTAAGTAAAGTAGTTTCTTTAAGTAAAAGAAGCAATTATTTCCCCTACTTACGCAGCTAGATAAGCAGAACACATTTACCTGTGAGATATCTTTAAGTTAAACAAATCGTTTGTGTTCACGCGAGTGTGCACTTTACTTAGTACTGTAGAATTTTTAGCTTAATCTATAATAGTAGCTTTTAATTAAAAGTCGTGGTGGCCTAGTGGGCAAAGAACCAACCTCTCAAGTATGTGGGTTCGGGTTCGATTCCAGGTCAGGCAAGTACCAATGCAACTTTTCTAAGTTTGTATGTACTTTCTAAGTATATCTTAGACACCAATGACTGTGTTTCGGATGGCACGTTAAACTGTAGGTCCCGGCTGTCATCGAACATCCTTGGCAGTCGTTACGGGTAGTCAGAAGCCAGTAAGTCTGACACCAGTGTAACCAAGGGGAATCGGGTTGCCCGGGTAAATGGGTTGAGGAGGTCAGGCAGGGCAGTCGCTTCTTGTAAAGCACTGGTACTCAGCTACATCCGGTTGGACTGGAAGCCGACCCCAACATAGTTGGGAAAAAGGCTCGGAGGAGGATGATGAATTAAGGAGCTCGAGGATAAGTAAGGTTTGGCGCGGTCGGTTCATGGATGGGAGGCAAACTTATCATGACGAGTTCCTCAATGTTTTGTTAGGCTCGTTCAATTGGTGGGTCCCGGCTGTCATTTCAACATCTTTGGCAGTCGTTTCGGATAGATAGAAGCCACATAATCTGATGACTAATCATATCAAGGGGACTGGTGTATTGGGTTGCCCGGGTAACTGGGTTGAGGAGGCTAGATAGGCAGTCACTACATTTAAAACATTGGTACCTACTTAGCTGCATGTAAGCTGACCCCAACATAGTTGTGAAGTCTAGGCAGATGATGATGATAATTTGCGTCGAGTCTAATCTAGGTTAGTAAACAGAACACACTATATATTACCTACATACACAAACTTAATAAAAGCAACATCCTAGAGTTAATAGCTAATTACAGGGACAATATTAATAACATGTGTACATAGTTATCCGATGTATTAACATTTCATGTTGATGTCGCTAAGCTGGGATTAATTGATCGATATAAAAACATTGTTTGCTTAGTTATCAATCAATTACTGGTATTGACAGAACTGTGTTTGAATATTGTTGAATAATAAACAAGAGAGAGTTGTGTAGTCCCTTATGGTTGTCGGTTGTAAAGGGTGTAAGCTGAGCTTGAGGTTTTGAGTTCGGTTCCAGGGCAGTTTTGATAAGTTTAGTATGAAAATATAGGTTATGAAAGTATAGGTTATTTTTTACATTTTGATAATACTGCTGCTTCGTAGGTTAACGCTCAGTTAAACATACAGGGCCTTACTACAAAAACTTTAAACCCTGTTTTACACTTGTCTAATAAAATTTTGGCTGCAAAATGAACCATATGTCAACGTCATAATTTGTCATTTTTTTAGACAAGGCATAAACTGACGTTTAAATGTTTTTGTGGTAAGACGGACAAGATTTAACATAACCCCTCTTTTTGCGTAGGGAGATCATAGAGAAATTGGTGCAATTAAACAGGCGATTATAACAAACAATGGATAAATAAAATAATCTATAGCCTAATACGGATGTATACATGAAACAAACAAGGTGTCAAAAACATGAGAACATGTAACAAAAACTCCGAAACTGACACCCCATTGTCTTGTCCCCGTAGAATAGTCCCCGTTCAGAATTTCAGGACATTTTGCAAATATACGCTGAAAGTCAGTGGAATAGAAAATCACATTGTGTCGGATATGCATGTGGACACTGGCTCGTAGATATGGACTAGAGTTCCAGTTTGTTTTATTTTATTTTATTTAAAATACTCGTAGCTATGAATGGAATATGGGTCGAATTCTGAAATGGGAGGATGCGGTTAGGATTTTGATTTTTATTGAAACAATAAGTGCTTTGTTTGAATATATTGCAGGTTTTTTTTTTGAGAAAATAATTTATAGGTTACTTTTGTAAAATCTGATATTTTATACTCAAAACGTTGTTTAGATAGGTGTTTTCTGGGCAAGTTATCTTAGTAAATAACCTCGAACCGAAAGGGACCTCCTTATTTTTTATAAAACAATATCCTTAAAATACCCATAGGTACAAGAAAACATTAACAAAACCTATAGGCATACTAACTACTATAGGCATATCTAATAACACAACAAATTCATACAATATTCAAGCTTTCACCGTTACAGTACAAACTCTAAGCTCCCATCAAAGTCTCAACAACACATAGATTTAAAACGTAATGTATTAGAAATTCTCCTTTTGATCGTGTAAGACAGCTACAATCCTGCTACATGTATATACGTCTATGAGACCCCTGTAGGGTCACCATGGTGGAAGGAAGCTTGGGATTGTACTGGGAAATGTAAGGAGTTAAATGTGACGACGAAATTCACTAGGTACTGCTTATAGATTTCGCGATATGATGATCTCTCTGAAAGTTCTTATTGTTCTCTGCCACATATTCTTCTTTAAAACAATTTTTTTCACAAGAAAATTGAGTAATTGTGGTTATTAACGATCAATCCTTCTCTGTGTGAGAGGAAGCCGGTGTCCAGCAGTGGCACGATAAAAAGGTTGATGATGATGACTAAAAATAACGGCATAAAATATTAATATACTTATTACTAAAATATACATTCATAAACACAATTTCTTTCCAAACGCTTAAAAAACATCTAATAATAATTATTATGTTCCCTCACACAATACATACGGACATTTTTATTTTAATGTAGACATAAAATAAAAATGTCCGTTCAAAACACCACTTTCCATTTGACTTTCTCCGCATAGTCACCCGATACCAGAAGCGATGCGGGTGTGGTTTTGTGGGTACTTCCACCGTCTTTGTAACTGGCATTTGATGGCAACTCGCGTTTTTACGATTAAGTATTCCTAGAGATTTATGTGTATCCTATACGTCCGAAGTATGTGCTTAATATTGATTTTGTTAGTTCAATGAAGTAACTCTCTATTCCAGAAGAAGGATTAACTAATATTTGTTTGCCCTACATTATATTTCTAGCCTCTGCCGGCGGTTTTACCCGCGTTCTGTGAGAATTACTCCGTGTAACTGATCTGTAGAGAGTTTCTGTAGAGAATCTTGAGTTTGTCATGTCCATTTAACCATCATCCTCCGAGCCTTTTTCCCAAACTATGTTGGGGTCTTAGTTTAAAAGTAAGTTTACCACATCATTATATTTCTTGAGCGATTTGTTCAGAAAAAGAAGAGATGGTAATATTTTCTTTATCTTATAATGACAACCGCGACTTCCTTCTCCATGGTAAATTAAAATAATCAAAAATGTAAAATTATTTATCCTCGGTGTCTGCTTACAATGACTAATTAACTCCCAGTTTATTTTAAATTGTTGATTTAATGTCTCCCCTGGTACTTGACGGAGCTAAAGTTACCAATTGCGATCATGGTTTTTTAAATACCGTTATACTGTTCATAATTATGTATTTTATCTGTTAGAAAGGTTTTCTACTCATATTGTTAGGGAGAGACTTTGTTTGCTTAAAGGAGCTAAATTCAATTATTGCTGCACTACCCAGGCAGATGTGAGCCCTAACGTTAAAATTATGTTGTATTCACTCTTTCATATCTTAATCATTGCTATCAAATAATCAGCATTATCTAGAAAGAAAAACACATTTAGTACCTCCAATAAATCTTGAATTTCCATCGCGATAGCGACCCATTATCCACCATTTTGGTCCATTTTACTTCAATAAGAAACACTATACATTTGATTAGGGCAAAGAAATGGATATTTGGCACGCAATGACGAGTAAATAACCTAATTATGATACCGATATCTTTCGCCGAATTCCCTTCAATTAGTGCTAATGATGAATTTCTTGTTTCAGGTATGTTTGATCAGAAATATTGGCTGTATTCGAAGTATATTTACTGTAAGTAGAGTAGAATATTCAGAAGAGGATATTTTATCTTGGAACTGAAATTATTCTAGGAGCTAGCAATGTAAGTGAGTTATTTTTTAAGATGTTAATTTTTGGAATTGAATACAGAACGTAAACTAGTTAACAGTAAAACCTCCTTCTGCAATCAACTCCTTCTTCTGCAATCAAATACTGATTACATACTTTAAAATTGGTGCCATTAATATGGCGTATGACTATCAGAGACCACTTCGCATTTAACATGTTAGTAAGGATTTTAAAACATACTAAAATTGTTTACAACAATTCAAACGCAACAAAACACTACATCACACATTGAAATGCATCACAAAGATACAAGTATACATTTCTATTCCATCCGACTGGCTGCAAGACAAATGGTGTGTCTTAGACGCCAGCGCCCTCTATCTCCGATTGCCAGCAGTTTGCCAATAAATTCAAAATCAATCTAAATGGTTTCAGTTCTCACGAGGCATGACGTTTATAAATCACAGCTAGCAGTTCCTATTTTCTCTTTTTAGTCACATTTTTGTGAATTTGAATTTTTGTACAGCAATGACTTTGGACGTGTTTCCTGCAATCCCGTTTGATTTATTTGAATGGTTTTTTTTCGTGGTCATTTTTTATGGGGATCGTGTCAGTCTTTGTACATAGTTTTTGCGTTGTACAGCTAGACTGGTACTCTGTGTTATATTTCGTCAAGCAGCTGGAGGCTTTAAATATTAAATTGTGAGTAGGTATTAAAATATACTTAAGTACAGTCTAAGTATTCAAATTTGAAGCTTAGCGTAATAAATCAAATAAACTTTATTGTACTCAAATTTTAGAACCTTAATCGACAGTTAAAGGAGACCCTAGTCTTTATAAAATTGTTTAGTAAAGCACTCAATTTAAAAGATAAAAGAAAAATATTTTTTGTCCAATTTGTTGAGGCTTCGGTCCAAATATTACTTACTATGTAAAAATATACAATTAGTTTTCGAAGATATCATTGTGAACTGAAACAAACAGAAGCTACCTCTTTAATTGTTTTTCTTAAATTGGAACTCTGCCAAGAGAATTGAGATCCATCGCGCCAGCCGAAAGAATTCAATTGTATTTTTTACTAAAAACTGAAATATTAAAAAAAAAACTTACCTAGTTATTTTTTTCTCAATATTACTCACTATGAATACTATGATACATAATTTAGAAAACCAATTCCCACAGCGTCTGTTTATCTGTTTGCGATAATCTCAAGAATTAATGAACAAAATTATTTTAGTACATAGTACATACCTGGTGCATATCTGGGTTCGCATTTGGTATATAGTTAAAGATAACATTTATTTACTGCAGTCATATGTAGAGGTGAGAGTATCTACAATGACGATGAGAGATAAATTATATTTATTTTTAATTTAAATTCAACTATCCCCGATTAAAGTATTGAGATATATTTTTAAAGTAAACACCAATCGTTTTTTGTTAATTTCCGATCTTTCGAATATAGGATATATTTGCTTTTAACGATACGCATTTCACCAAGAAAAACAATAGCTATTTTACCGTATTGATAGACATAAAAATAATTGAATAAAAAACTTTACAAGCGATGTAGATTTTATGATTAAACGAACTTACCCATAAGTGAAGTTCTATCATAATTATACTCGCGCTTCGTACTCGAGATTAGTACCTGAAATAAAGATAATTAATAAACCTAACAACATGTAGTACCGCATATGTGTCACCACTCTGCACTTAAGTTGAGATTTCCTCTTTTTTTTTTTTTTTTTTGTATGTTGGTGTTTGTGGCTTTAGGTTGGCAACATTGATGTGCACGCGCCCTTTTTCGCCATCATTATGCTTCAGTTTGTTTAGAGTACGATGATCCAAAACCTTATTGACATATTACCGTATTTTTTATTGGGTTACCTACAAGGGTTGGGCGGGGATATGGTACTAATCTCTTCGTACGAAGCGCTTCGTATAATTATGATAGAACTTCACTTATGGGTAAGTTCGTTTAATCATAAATTATACTCGCGCTTCGTACTCGAGATTAGTACCTGAAATAAAGATAATTAATAAACCTAACAACATGTAGACTTTGAGAGGATGTAACGGGAATATTGTCAATAATAGATAATATCATATATACAATCACTTATTTATTCATCTTGGAAACGATTTAACAAAACATGTGATACACTTATAAAGTACTAAATCGACATTTAACTTATATAATAATCATGTATTACAATTAGTAATCAATGCTTGAGCTAAAGAGCTGCTTTTATCAGTTGTAACAGTCCTGTTATAGTATTTTGCAAAAGTGGTGGAGTTTCCGCTCCATCCCGCAGTGTTTCGAATGGCGTCAATAGACACCCCGAGTGCGTGCGCGCGAGACGTGGCAGCATGTCGCGTGCTGTGCGCCGTGAACATGCTCGTATCCAGACCGCATTCACTCAACGTGGCTTTTACCCATCGACTTAGAGTTTGACTCCTTACTGCTTTGTGTGGTTTTTTAACTCCAATGAATAGATCATTGCTTTGTCTGAGTAGTTTAGATTTATCTACGTACGCTAACAACGTGGTTGCTGGGCAAATGTTTATTTTTTCAAGAAAAAAGGGGAGCACAAGGAGTGGTTGTTTAGAACCAGGTCTAGAAGTTTTTATGTGATCTGGTATTTTTATTATTAATCTCTCGGCCGATTGTTCAATATTGTTTAGTTTGATGTAAGACAACGTCTGTAATCTGTGTGCCGTTGTTAGTGCCAGTAGAGTGACAGTTTTCATGGAGAGTTTAAAAAATGATAAGGTGTCATTTGGATACCATTCGCTGAGGTGTTCTAACACTTTATTAGTATCCCAAGTGTGGTTGTATTTGGGTAAAGAAGGGCGAAGACGAAATACTCCTTTGAAAAATCTTTGGAGCCTGTCGTCTTTACTGATGGTGGGACCTAATAAGAGATTCAATGCAGCTCTGCATGTGTTAAGGGTACCGTACTGGCTGCCGCTATTGTATAGTTCCGTTAAGAAGTATATTATGGTCGGGATGGACGCACAGTAAACATCGATTCCGTTTGATAAACAAAAACTCCACCACTTTTTCAGGCACACGTCGTATTGTCGGAATGAATTATCTGATAATGAACTTAACATTATGTCTAATGAGCATGTAGGGATGCTTCGTTTTGAAAGAGCCCTCCGTATAAGATGCCTGCTACCAGGGTAAGGTTGGAGCGAAGACGAGGGACACTGGAATCAAAAGTTATTGCATTGTCATTAGGTGTAAAAACCACTGTGTCTGAAACAAGAAGTGCTTTAAAAATAGGGAACCACGGTTGGGTTGGCCAAAGAGGTACAATGATGATGCCTCGAGCTTTTTCTTCAATAACCTTTCTTAGCACTTTAAGTATGATTGAAAATGGTGGAAATGCGTAAAAATAAAATGTTGACCAATTTACAGTGAATGCATTAATTCCACAAGCATCTGGATCCCTCTGATACGAGATGAATTTTATACATTTTGTATTTAATCTACTTGCAAATCTATATCCGGCTGTCCAAATTTTTCAATTATACGATTGAATGCTTGTGTTGATAGTGAAAATTCTATGTCTGGGTGGTTTTTTCTAGACTCTGCGTCAGCTGTGGTGTTATCCCGGGATGCTATATATGATGCATATACAAAAATTTGTCGTTGTTCACACCACTGCCAAAGACTTCTGGATATCTGAGTGAGATGGGGGTATTGAACGCCACCCATACGATTGATATAAGATATTGCTGTAGTGTTATCAATACGCAGAAGTATTTGGCAGTTATGTAGGGCTTTTGCAAAGCATTTTAAAGCTAAAAATGCTGCTAGTATTTCGAGGTAATTAATGTGATACATTTTTTCGGTAATTGACCATTGACCCCCGGTAGACTCGCCATTACAAGCAGCACCCCACCCCGTTGTTGAGGCGTCCGAGAAAATTTCAATGCAATATTCATAATTTTTAATACGATTTAATGAATTATCAATATTGTTTAGCCACCACGTTAAATCAGGGATTATGTAATCTGGGATATTCATATAAAAATCATAATTGTCATTATCTTTTAGGTTAAGGTATTTACAACGCTCTAGTTGCTTAGTATAAGCCCATCCATATTCTACGGCGGGGCAAGCCGAGACAAGAAGTCCAACTAGTCGTGCAAATAGCCTAATCTTACATCTTTTGAGTTTTAAAAAGTGTTGTATTTCTGATTTAATTCTGGCCTTCTTTTCTGATGGGAGATAAATCGTGAGATTTATCGAGTTAATAATAACACCCAAAAGTTTACATGATGTCGTGGGATTTAAATTGCTTTTCTCCTCATTAATAATAAATCCTAAAGAAGTTAACAACTTTTTTGTAGTATTAACATTAAGTACACATTGGTCAAAAGAGCTTCCTAGCAAAAGAAAATCATCCAAATACACTGTAGATAATAGCCCTGCAGAACGGAGTAATTTAATAACTGGTTTCATTATTTTTGTAAATATAAAAGGTGCAGTATTAAGACCAAATGGTAATACATTAAATTCGTATAAGTCTCCTTGAAATATGAATCTGAGATACTTCTTTGAATGTTTTCCAATTTTTATCAAAAAATAAGCATCTTTAAGATCTAAAGTAGCCATGTAACAATTTTGTGTAATTATATTTAAGGCTGTACGCAAGTCTTCTAATTTAAAATGAGAAGTGTTTATAAATTTATTGAGTTCTTTAAGATTCAGGATAAATCGTGACTTACCATTTGGTTTTGGGATAAGAAAAGTTTTAGAAATAAATTGATTTTTGCACGGTGTGCATTTAAAAATAGCCCCGATAGTCAGCAAGCTATTAATATTATCTGTGTATAGCACCTTTTCCGACTCTGAGAGAACCGGTTCTGTAGGAGGGTGTAACTGAATGACTGGTGTATGAAATTCTATTTCATACCCTTCAATCCAAGAAAGAATGTTTTGATTATTTGTAATTAATGACCATTGTTTGTAAAAATAAGATAATCGTCCTGAGTACTTAACTGTATCTAATAAGGCCGGCGACGGCTCTGTGGATTGGGATGATTCAACGACGTCTTCGATGAGTGCGCGGGCGGCGGCGGTGGAGGTGGTGGCGGTGGCGGTGGCGGTGGCGGCAACGCTTGTTGAGGCCACGGTGTATACCACGCCGCTGCAGGCGCGCGGCTCTGCGCCGCGTATGTCGCTGTCACCGGTTGCCTGCGTGTCGGAGCAGCTTTCCGGTTTAAAGACTTTGGAGGCGGGCCTGGTTTTACAATTGGTCGTCTTGTAGAAATTTTGTTAGATCCAGAAGACTTTATCTCGGCACTGGTTTTATTAACTGCTTTAGCAGACTTTAAAGTCTCAGGTAAGTCTTTGCCGAATAAAAAACTATCAATTTTAGTTTTAGCCAGATGTTGGCTAATATCTTTTTTAAGTGCGAATAACATAAAGTTTCTTCTCGTGACCGAGTCTGCGTGTTGAATATCGCATAATAAACGAACAACGTCCATAAGCTTTTGTAGGTCACTATTGTTGGTATCCTTCGACGAAATGTGGGAGTTGATGACCTCGGTAAGGCAAGATATGGCGGACGCCATCTGCTTCTGCTTTAGTTCGATACCTCTATCACGATTTAGAATATTCGTTGGTATGGCTGCTTTGATTTCAACATTTATGGTTGGCGCACCCAATTTGTTGACAGTTTGATGGTAAAATATATTTTTCCAGCAACTCTTTGCGAGAATCCTTGCAAAGGCCTTCCGTTGCCCAGTGCTGCATGCGAGATGCTAACTCGGGTCTTATCTCAGCACCATATTTTACTGAATTGGTTGGATCGGCACCCAATATTTCCATAATCTCCGTATCTAGCGTAACGATCGAAGGTTCGGTTGATATTCCCGGTTTTTCTTGACCAGGGTCAGGTATGGGTGTATCACTTGAAGGGTTAGGATTTATTTCATTGTCCTCTTCAGCAGCCATGGATGCTGGATTTAACAACCAATCCTCGGATACCAAGGCCGGTGCAGGTACGTCATGCGTGTCTGGAATTTATACAATTCCGTAAGAAACTTATGTATGCAAAAACAATGAATTCTCATTTCATTATTGTTTACTTTGAACTTAATATTAATTTCGTTTAGTTGAACTAAAATGAACAAATTAAATGGTAAATTTTTAAATGCATACATAATAGGTAAGTATGTGGTGATACAGTCCCATCGACTGTCCAGATTACATACTTTCATTAAACGTAAATACGTTAAGAACTATGCATTATAGGCATAGATAAATCATTTGTATTCTTTGCAGTGGAAAAGCCCCAGCGGCGATCCCGTAAGCAACGATAAGATTCTTAATTTAATATTTTTATGTGAGGGTATCTTGAGAAAAAAATATTACGTTAGTCGAATCCATTTAACTCGTTTAATGCATTGAAATATTCCTAACGAATATTTCGAGTATTTTAAGATTATAAACAATTTTTTATAACCAAGAAAAAAGTAATAAACACATAATTTAACTTGCCTGATGCAGTTTCCACGACCAGCGTTTCTGCGTCCGGGTTGTCAGAATCCGATGATGAAATCCGATTCCTCTTATGTATCTTTTTCTCCAATTTGCGTACTTTGTGTAGAAGCGACGATAAATCCTGTTCTAACTTGTCTGACTTCTTACGTTTCGGCATTTTGATTGCGAGATCCAGAGTGGTCGAGCACTAAAATGCGACTGAAGCATAATGATGGCGAAAAAGGGCGCGTGCACATCAATGTTGCCAACCTAAAGCCACAAACACCAACATACAAAAAAAAAAAAAAAAAAGAGGAAATCTCAACTTAAGTGCAGAGTGGTGACACATATGCGGTACTACATGTTGTTAGGTTTATTAATTATCTTTATTTCAGGTACTAATCTCGAGTACGAAGCGCGAGTATAATTTAGGAAAAAATGATTTTAGTTCAAAAGGTTTTCAGCTGAAAAAACAACAACGACGAACAAAACACTGGGTGTGATGTCAATACCAATTATTTTAGAAACTGTGAAAAAACAGTATGGGGTTGAAAACATTGTTTATTTATATACTAGTTCGGATTTTTGCATAGTGATGAGAAATGGGTGTTATTTTATAAAATTATTTGCCATTGGAAATAGTAAATATGTATAAATCTTAGGCTTTTTCTTTGTAGCATTTCATATAAATAAACGTTTTTTCCAGCTTGTTTTTTCACAAATTTTTAGGTAGATACTTAAAATATGCTTTAGAATATGCCAGTCCCTTTAAACCAGATGAACTGGACCCTAGCTTTGCAGACCCTAAGACCCTCTTTACTTTACATTACGGCTACGGAAGCATATTTTTTTGTACATAATTTTATTTTCAACCCTTCCCGTGTTCAGGTTATCAATTATGGTAACCCTTTTCTCTCAAAACAATATAACGCACCGAGCCTTTTTTATGCCAATTGCCACAAAAAGTTGGCATAGAAATCATGTTATTATGCGAATTTTATACGAGTGTACTCCTTCGTGTTTCAAATATTTTAAATAATTTCTTTTATATTAAGGACAAGAGGGAATTAAAATTTCCATTTTTTGTTCTTCTCATTTGTAAGAGCGTTTCGTTTAAAATTTTATTGCACGGTTAATGTTCCGAAGTGGCTTTTGAATCTTCGTAATATTTCTGTATACTGACTTCAGTGAAATAATGCAAGATTTCGCTCCTGAAACTATTTACTGTTATGTTACTTATTAATAAATGATTCGAAAAGGCTAAATTATAAAACGAATTCCAGGTCAGAGGCCATAAGGAAACATTAAAGAAAACTGAAACTAGTACTTGCGAAATGATTAAACCTGCAGCTCCCTCGATAAGGAGCCATAACTTCTTGCGTCACTGCGCTGACACAATAAAACTAAAACACCAATTATCCACAAATAGTTTAAATAAATCTGCTACAAAACGTAGTCTTATTTAATATGTATTACGTTGGCTTTCTGCTCATCCCCTTAAGCCGCGGTCGCGAAGCTAAAGCCGTGCCGCGTCGGCGACTGCCCGCGGATCTCCTTGTAAGCTACTTCTTTAATGCCGCCTAGAAAAATCTAGCGGAACGATATTACTTGAATTAGTGCTTACAGATTTTAAGTGGCTAGCGGTGGTTGTTTTAAGCTATCGTATTATTAAATGTGTGTTCTCTTACGTCATAGTAAATTGGCAACAATTATCACTAAGGAACTAGGACTACTGCAACCTAAGGAACTGTTGAAGGTTTAGAATAGCATAAGCCAGTGTGGATTATTTTGTGCTGTTTAAATGTGGTGTCGACAAAAAAATATACAAAATCTGACTTGTTTGATTCAGTAACTGAGGTAAATTTCTGCTGCCTAACCTAGAAAATTGTGATCACAACTGCCTCCAAAATGGTAAGTGCAAATAGAGTACAAATGTGACAGATGTTTTAACACTCAATACCATACTCAATTTGAAATTATGTCTCAGACTTAATTAATATGTATTTTGAGGGTAACATAAAAAAATACAATCTTCCCATATCTCAAAACCACTAAACAATAGAATGACCAAGAAACCTCAATCAAAACTACAATAAATACTTACCTTAAAACCCACATACATAATTTCCCCTTCGCTCAAACGAGGCATAACACATCGCTCCAATAATTTATGGAGCCAACAGAACACGTGCGACATTGCTCAAGATTCCCGCCCAATTTGTTTCAAGTGTCACTTACGATAACTTGCCGCGTTAATGGCCCATCAAGACCGTTTAAAGGGTGGCCCTGAGTGACACACGCTGTCTCTCTCACTCCTTACAGATATTGATTCACTGATTTTTGAATAAGTATAGTAACTTTTTTGGCTAGGGGCTTTTTCGAGTTGAAGGCTGTAGAACTTTTCAACTTGGATCTTTTTAATGTAATCCTCAAAAAAGCCTAAAATAAAAGAGACAGCAATATATCATAAATCCAAGACATAATTTCAAATTGAGTATCATAATATTGAGTGCTAGAACATCTGTCACATTTATTCAAATGGTCGTGATATTCGAATAAAATCTTGACGATTCGTTTTAAAGACACTGTACCGTTGTCAATATCATTCATTGAGTACCGTTGTTATGACAAGCTCATTATTCAGTCGTTAGTCTCCTTACGAATATAAAAGTATCTACCAAATTATTGCGTAATTCTTGAGACTTAGAATTGGTGTAATTTTTAAGGTAAGCAGGGCTGTTTAGACACTGTTTGTTATTTAAATCTATAATCTGGCATGTGTTTATTTGATAGTTAATAATGATCATAT
Organism: Helicoverpa zea; assembly: GCF_022581195.2. Taxonomy (NCBI): domain Eukaryota; kingdom Metazoa; phylum Arthropoda; class Insecta; order Lepidoptera; family Noctuidae; genus Helicoverpa; species Helicoverpa zea. The sequence goes on from NC_061457.1 coordinate 853,980, forward strand.
CGTCATATCGACTAATAGATGGTTCCTAACAGACAGATTCATAAATAAAAAATAGGATAATTATCTAATTAATTTCATACAAAAGTTTTAAACTTGTACATATTTGTGTGTGTGTGTGTGTGTATTTTTATCTTCTTTCAACTATAAAACCAGAAACCACAAAAAATCTGGCATATTTTCAAAATAACTCTCACCATAACTTGGCGAGTTAACTAAACCACTTAAAAAAAATAACTTTCAGATTCACTAAACCCGCAAGTTTTAAGTTGAAGTTTATTACCGTATTCTGTTGGCGAGTTTACTGTTTAACTTTGCCTTACTATGAACTGGAACAAAATTCACCTGCCTGGATTTTAAGTGCACCTACATTCTTTATCGAGCCAGACTTGGTCAACAATAAATTTATGAACAGTCAACGTTTTATTAGATTTGAAATGTGAGTTATATTGCCATGTTTTGTGTTCTGTAGATCTACGTCTTAGATATAGGTATAAAATCAGTCAAAAAAAAGGACTTTCATAGATTATCACCAAAAAGGAATACATAGGTAATGTTGAAAGAAAGAAAATCAATCAACAGAAATGTATTGACATTTCTGTACAATCATTTTTAATGATGTCTATTGTTCATAGTATTTTTGGAAGAATCAACTTTAAAAAACTAAATAAAACTTCCAAAAACTAATTAATCTCAAACTTAAACACAAACCAGTGATGTAGCAAAAAAATATCAAATTAGCAGTCTCTGTCTATCAATATTGGCGTTTTTTTCTCAGCCGAGCGAAATTAGAACATCCCTTGAACATTCTCCCATATACCAATTTTTATCAGTATAAAAGCTTGTGAAAATTCAATTATGGATCCAATAAAGTTGTCAAATATCAACACGAGGGGGCGCGGTACGTCACGATTAGGGTCACCATCCGTTCTCGCTGTTACGGACTCGTCCTGGGGAAGGACGAATTATTTTTGGTTCGGTCAGTGGGTGACGTGAAGGTGAAGGCTTTTGATTCTGATTTTTGGGCTGCAGATTTTTTTTTGTGTAATTGTGTATATTGGTGAGGCTGAGGTTTTAGGTAGTGTGTTTTTTAACTGGTTTAAGAAATAAGATAGCAGTTTTCTGTGAAACATATTTTATAAACATTCTAACATATTTGCTTAGTTATGCTGCTGACAAAATTAACTCATACAAAAATTCAGAATAAAAAATGGCCACGTAATTGTCTCACGAATTAATTACTAACATCAATACCCTATTACCCGAGGTCGTGCGGGCATTTTTAAAAGAAACATTTTTTTCACAAAATTTTGGGCAAAAGTTGGAAAACTTTTCATATTTCATCCATTGATTGCGTCGTCACTTGCCAATCATATTGGTTCGAAACATTTTCAGTTTAAAAGTTTTCATTTAAGGCTTTCATTTAAGTCCATTCAGGGGTCTTGTTGAGAAAGCAAAAATTTAAAGGAAAATCAGGAAAGTATTTTACGTACTTTTTGTGAAAATTACTTGAAAATGATGTATCTTTTACTCTATAAGTTTCCTAGCTTTCAAATATACAATAATGAAACCTACAATAACAAGCCAAGTCTTGAAATAACTTAAACGTAGCAAACAAGATATCATCATCATCATCATCATCAGCCTATCGCAGTCCACTGCTGGACATAGGCCTCTCCAAGTGCACGCCACTGAGATCTATTTTTCAAACAAGATATATCCCAACACTACTATCCAAAAAGTATCGATACATATTCTAATAATTTTCGATCAGCCCCACCCTACATAGGCAAATTCGCCGTCGATCCCGTATATATGATTTCTCCCAAGTAACACCTGATTTAATAAAGCAAGACAGGTAGGACCCTCAGATAACAGGATTCGTGCCTTCTCCGGCCCTTTTTTTCATAATAAAATTGGCAATCCTACTCAATAAGGCCCGAGAAAACGGACGGGACTCAAAAACTGCGCCCAATTAGACAAACTGATGATAGGAAAATGTTTCAATAGTTAATTCATTTTTTGATTTATAACTATATGATTTTTCACCCTTGAATTTCTTATTATATAGTTCTGGATTGCCTTTTGTTTTTTTCGGTACTAAAAAGTGCGTATTAAAATTAATAACAATGGAAGGTTTTTGATTGGTCGTCCGTCAATATTAAGTGGCTTTCTAGTGATTGAATAAGTACTTAATGCTCGAGAATATTTTAGAAATAGAACATGACAAGGCGCGTTTTCTAGATTTATGATGAGGCAGAAAATATACTTCTTATAGAGAGTGTTCGGGGTAGAATTTTTGGTAACTTATAAACAGAACTCCATGAAAGAAGTTACTAAGTCAATGTATTTTTGAGAGTTAGGTTAGGCCAAATTTTTACTACTAAGTACATAATTATGTTTCCGTTTAGTAATTATATGTGTTCAAACTTAAGCAAAACTTACCTATTGTCTTAAAAAATATAGTAACTCTAGTAACTTCTACATTTCTTGAAATAAAACCTAAGATCATATATCCTAAAACGCTATCATATTCAAAAATTTAAAATCAAGATACCCACACTTGATTTAAAACTGCAAAAGACGTGAAAGACTGCAAAACTTCTAGAAACGTTGGAGAATTTTTGAAAAATCTTTTAGAACGTTCTTCTTGAAATAGGTAACTCTGTGAATTGGCTAGCAGCTACTTTAAGGAAATTGTTCTAAGTTGCTATCTTGATGTTCTGAGACTGAATTTACACTATATTTTGTTCATGCTTTCCGTTTTTGAGAACGTCATTTCGGAGTGATAACTTGGAATTCTGATATTATATACCTAAAGAATATTTCTAAAGACTGCAAACATTTAGTCGGTCAGTAGCTTGATAGTATCTTAATCAGTATAAAGTTGTATGTATGTATGTATCGGCCGACTAAAAAGTCGATTACATCAACTTAAAGTCTGCAGTTTAGTCTACATTCTGCGGGAAATATTTAATGTTTTTTACGCATCTTTTTTATTTAGCTAAATAAATGGAAAATAAACATCGCATTAAATCATTTGTTTGCCACTTAATAACATCGATAATTCCACAAAGAAATTATTACACCACAACATTATGGGGACATTTATTCACAATAATTACAATTATGTCCTGCGTGGTAAAATTACTGTAATGAGCAAACGGCGTGGATGCGTAATCATAGCTATAAATAATTATTAACTGAATTCCCAGCGAGTATGTAAAATAAATTACTTTTATAATTATTATCTACAAGTAAAAGTGTTACGGTGTTAACTCAATGAGGATAATTAATTATAATGTATTATTAAGAAATCAGTTGGAGAGTGTGAAACGTGTGCGCTAATTAATTTCTCTTTGGTTCGCAATTAATATTTCTTAAATTTATTGTAGCTTTAGAAGATTCGTTGCGTATAGACTTTTGTTTTTAGTATTAGCTGAGAAATAATTTTACAGTGAAAGCCGGGAATATAATTGATAAGTTGAATGATGAATATTTCTGGGATGTTGTATTTTGACTTTGATAGTTTCACTGTAGAATTTGTTAATATTTTTCTCTTGAACTCATTGCAATAACGCAAATTTTGATTTAACGACAATTTTTGTTACCTCCTCTTGCACACTAAATTATTTTAATGGATTAAGTTAAAAAAAAAGAGAAATATAGGTCACACATCAGATTAGCATATGGACTAGTTTTGTCCGGGTCCAGGATGTAGTTCCCTCAAGAGGCAAGTGAAACCGAGATAATAGTCAATAATAATATTTCTCTACTTAGAACTTCAACATAACTATCAACAAAGCAAATAGAACAGATAGCTAGTTAATTAGTCGGAATCATTATTAGCAATGCGAAATTAATTACCCACGTATATTATAGATAATCCTGTGTTTAGCCGAGTGGCGTATATGTAGCTATTTACGGCTCATGAGCTGATTGCGGTCAAAGATTAATCAGGCTATAATTATCTAGTAAGTAGTGGGTATGCGAGTTCGTGTATCATTGTTGCTTAGCGAGATTGTTTGAAAGACTTACCGTGGTAGTGGGACACAAAGGACTCCAGAAGGAATATAGGTTGGTTTTAGTCAGAAAAAGTCTGAAAATCTCATCATTTGAGGGGTCATTTGACGATGAATAAATAAAAAGGTCACTGTCATTCTTCGCTCTAAAAGATGCCTACTAAGTTTTAGATAATGTGTTAAACATGAGGTTAATATTTTTTAGATTAGAGTCGTTTGTATACGACACTAGAGGTACCTAATATTATTGGTGATTAACGCTCAATCCTTCTCCTTGTGAGAGGAGGCCTGTGCCCAGTAGTGGGACGATATAATATTATTGACATTCGATTTAAATAAGTTTGAAAAATAGCAATTTAATTTTACATCACCTACAGCATCTATACTCAACGATACCACAAATAAAGAAACTCATCTAACGAAAGAAACTATTATAAAAACCTATGTGTAAGTACAGTCGCATACAGCGTGCGGTCCGCGATAAAAGCGCCGCGGAAGCACAGAGTGCGCGGTAAACGACAGCTGGTGTCCGCTTCCTGCGCGAGGTGACGCTGTGCGCGAGTGTACTTTTGTTGGAGTCTCGAGTTTGTTGTGCGCGATTGTATAAGCTGGACGTTTATGGCGATCCTTTTAACTGGTGTGGAGTCCTTTGTAGGTTTTGGATGGCAGAAAGGGTAGAATCAATTTTATGCGTTTTGGTGACATTTTAGTTTGCGCCAAATATATATAAAAAACGAGCTTCCGCTCGCGGCTTTGCCCGCATGGTGTGTTGATAAAAAGTAGTCTATATGTTAATCCAGGGTTTCACCTATGCCCTAAATTTCAACCAAATCGGTCCACCCGTTTTTGCGTGAAAAACAAACATATATTCATACATTTTCACAAACTTTCACATTTATTATATTAGTAGGATTAAGTTGAGGATGATCAAAATGAACAGTAAAATAAATAAAAGAAACAACTGTAATACAATTTTCTGATGAGCTTCGAATGCTCAGAAAATGACACGAATTCAGAACTGTACAAAATAAATTAAACCAAAAACTTTGCAGATTGCATTAAAGTAAAGAAAGCGCTTCAATACGTCCCAACCACGAAGGAGAAAAGACTAGCGGAGATGCCCTAACGAAAAATCTCCTAACAAAGCAGCGCGCCAAAATTCGGGTGAGCGGGGGACGAGGAACGTTACTGTCTCCACCCGTGCTCCACCCTTATACGCCTTTTATGGGAAGCCACCCATTTTTTGTAAATCCATCTAGCGTGGAATAGGATGATTAAAATCTAACCCTAAACTAACATCGACCACTAGTGACATACTCAAAAGTAAAGTAAATACTCAAAATTAATAATTCTTTTAAAATAGTAATTCAATTAGAAAGTTTAAAGAAGCATTCATTTGAAATGAACGAAGAAAAAGAGAGAGATAAAAAAGTTAGAAAATTAATTGTTATATAAGTATTATTTTGTGCAGAGAACTTGCCCCACAACAATTTATTTACTCCTCCAGAAATGAAATAGGTATCTAGGAACCATTAAACGGAGACGGAGGATGAAAAATCATTTTTATTCACCACGGGTCTAAAATACCCCCATGGTGTAATTTAAGTATCAACTTATGGCATTGTGTTAGTTCGTCTACTAGCCACTATGGCATCACAAGCACGAAAATTCGTTCTATTTGTTCTAGAACATGTCTAAAACCGTGCTGCGATGACTGTTGTTATTTTCGATGTTGCCACATTACGAAATTCACCAAGAAAAATGGGAATTAAAATTATAGGGACAGTGTTTATCAAATTAGAGTTTTCACAACTATATCATAACGGCGCATCCACTAAGTGGCTGACATTATGTGTGTCCGATGTTGCTCTGAGTAAAGGTACATTCAAAAAGTATGTACGGCAAGAGAGATATACCTATGTAAAACATTGCTGATCTATTAATATTATAAAGAGGAAAACTTTGTTTGTTTGTTTGGTTGTAATGGATAAACTCAAAAACTACTGGACCGATTTTAAATATTCTTTCACCATTAGAAAGCTATATTATCTGCAAGTAACATAGGCTATATTTTATCCCGGTGCGGGCAGTAGCTCCCACGGTACGCGGGTGAAACCGCGGGAAAACGGCTAGTGATGAATATAAATAAATGTACATAGTTAGAGTTATGATTAATTTTAAGATAATTGCAGCTTTTTTAAATAAGACCTTTTTTAAGAATGGGTGATTGCATTTTCGATGTCTGGTAGCACTTAATTTTGTAACGGGTCTCTCTGTCTTGATGAACACAATTTTACTTCAAATATACGTAAGTCGACTACTTACCGAAAGATGGTGTTTTTATAATATTAAATTTTCATGATAATATATCATATGTTTTGGTTTGTAAATAATCTATAAAAAAACTTGTAGGATGCAAGGAAAAATGAAGCTGCTTTTTAAGGCAAAAATTGGTACCAATAATATACATTGATACAAGATTGATACGAAAATAATACAAATTCACTTAGAGGTTCTAGAAATGCAGCTATTCGACGACAGATGTCTCTAGCAAAAAATATGTTTTAAAGCTAAAATATTACTTACACGTGAAATGTTATCCTATGGTATGTTTGAGTTTGGATCCTGAGCAATTTCTACAATTAATGATAGCGCATTTCATCGTTTTAATCGAGTAACAAATAAAATCTGTTGAAATTGTGGTAAAAATACAACCATGACAAGATGTCAGTTTGATGTAAAGGACGATATATGGGCGGTGTCCAGCCACGCCTGCCGTGACGTAGTCGTGACGTATTTGACCTACCTGAAGGCGCGTGACCTACCTGCGTTAGGGCATCTCCGCTAGTCTTTTCTCCTCCGTGGTCCCAACCAATTCCTAACAAAACACATAACGTTTATTAGCACTAAGCGCTTTAACACGTCCACCGTATTTCGGGCCGTATCAAGACTTAGATTTCCCAGAAGACGAGTTGGAAACTTGTCTCGCGACTATACGATACTATACTATACTATATATTCGAGTAAACACACTGAAAACTTTTAGTCGGCCGATAGTTTGGGCTCATAAGTCATAATGAAGATGAATGGTAGTACGCACATTATAAAGATCAGGTATTTAGTTGATATCAGCTGTCATTTAACATCATGGCAGTCTTTTACGGGTAGTTAGAAGCCTGTAAGTTTGCAACCAGTCTTACCAAAGAGTATTGGGTTGCCCGGGCCACTGGGTCGGTCCTTGTGAAACACTGGTACTCAGCTGTAACTGGTTAGACTGGAAGCCGACCCCAACATAGATGAGAATAGGATCGAGAGATGAGAAGACCGACTGAAAACTTTGAATCAAGATTATCTCTGAAAACATTGTCAACTATCGGCCAACTGTTTAGTCTGTAGTGTGCAGTATACGATGCTATATTATACTATATATCTGTTTATGTGTGGAAAAGTGTAAAGTACTTAAAACTTCGGCCTCCGTTGATCTTGGATGGACGCGGATGGATGTGGTGCAGAAGTAGATTGCTTTGATGCATTTTATATGTTCAATTGAGTTTGAAGCACTTGGGGACGACCGTTTATTATGTTCTTTAATATTTAGGCTTTGTGCTCTAGTTATTTTGTGAGTCACTTTGTACCAGCACAAAAATAAATAAATTACTCGTATTAAAAAATAACTCATGAAAAACGATTTATTGCAACGTTTTCTATAAAATTTCTATTAATGTCAACGAATAAGCATATAAGGACAAATTCTAAGACATCACTTTCTAAACTTGACACCGCTTACTTTTAATTATTCTTATACCTACCTAAATGTTTTGTATTTGACCATGACCCTAACAACCCACAAAGCACACCACCTGAAGGCACAGTCAAATGCAACTTCATCTTTAATCAAGCGACCGTTTGATCCACAAATCCGACACAACAGCAGTAATCGGCCGTAATCCACAGCAATTATATCACAAAGACCAAGGATTTAATAGACAATCAAAGGGAATAATTTCGGACGGCGATTATTTCGAGAGGCCCAGCCCTTAAGGACAGAATGTTGAGCACCGACGTTTAATTAATGGAACCCTCTGATGGTGCTCGGCAGATTTAATTGTAAGTTGCTTGAAACATGCGCGAGGCGTTCGGGAACTGTAAAAAGAGAGGCTCAAATATACTGGACGTCTTAAGCTTAATTTGTGACTTTACTGGCTTTTTTTTGAGAGAGCTTGAGGCAGTTTTGTATTCTTAGTTTATGGTTGTTTGAAGTGACGTTGTCTATATTCGTGTTTGTATAAATGTCGTGAGTCTATTGAGTGGCTGGTTGGCAGTGATCAGGAGTTTTGACGCTAAATTTTAAGATTTTTTCAAGTAAATATATACGTCTCTATAAAGTTAAATATGTTTTACACAAAATGTCGGTTAGTTAAAGTCCACAGCTGCAGTTTAAAAGGTGCCAAAAACTGACATCTCTGTAAATAAATACGATAAATGGAGTCTTTAGTGAACTCCCAAAATCAATACCGCAGTTCCAGTTTAAAAATATTTCACGGAAAAAGTTAATCGCAACAATATTTACTGATACAAAATATACATTTTACAAGGAAATTAAATTGCCATTTCCAATCGGAGTGGAGGCGAAATATAAAATAAACTAAATGATATATGGGTGTTTATTTCGAAGCAACTTTGGTATCTGGTGAAACTCATAAATCGTGGATGGCTTAGCACGGCGCTGTGTTGCCACCATTTAATATATTATATTTAAACAGATTAAAAAATTGTGCCCTTAAATTGTGTTTGGTTGCTGTGCGCGATTGTACTTGTTTTGTTTTTTGTTTTAGTCTCTGCTGATCTTTGGAGATTTTAAGTAATGCTAGGGATTAAAAATTGCGAATACGTTGTCTACGGTGGTGATTTAATGCTAATGACTGAAATTAACAAAATAAAATTACATTGAAAGTTAGCATGTGCTTACAAGTCTAAATAAAACAAATTCAGAGGACTTGCTTTAAAATTATCAGCTCAAAAATACTATCTCAAGAACCAAGTCATATTTTTGTATGCATAAAAAAATGTTTAGCAGTTATTTTTCAAGCTCTGCCGATGACACAAAACATAATATTTTTACACCGGAGCTAAAATAACAGTGGAATAAGAAAATCCAGTTTTTATGCGGTTTAAGTTACGAGCTGGAGCGACGTTAAAGTATGTCAAAACAAGGGGGCCATAAAGTAAAATATGCTTGTTTTAATTTGCTATTAAAATTTGGCAAACACTTTTATGTACAAAGCGGATATAAAATTTTGTACTTAGCTCTAAAAAATAATCATGCATTATAGATATTCGTTTTACGAGTTCATAAAGTGTACACGCATGTTACGAAGAGGCTTGGGTTGAGCTGATAAAGCTTGCAACATCAGCTACGGCATAGCATTACTACGCCAGCTACGATTGCTACTGCGTAGCATTGCTAAGTCAATTACAATAGTGCAGTGCAATAAGGCAAAATATTTTTCTATGTTTATTATTTAAAAACTCTTTTCAAATTGAGTGCCCTATGAATCCCTAAACCACTCTTTTAATTTTCACCACTGTTCTAACAAAAAGACAACTACATATATTTTCATAGGCCTATCTGTATATCAAACTGTATTTAAAATCGATTCAATAGCGTCAAAGCTATACAGACAGACTAACTTACACATTTTCAATTTTAGTAGGGATTACCTAAAATTTTAAAACGCTATATCTCATTGCTTACCCCATAGTTAAACCATGGACCTCAGACGTGAATTCAGCGCTTTATGGCGTTGACACGGGTCCGCTTACTCGACGTTATATAAATGTAGCTGCTTACTTCTCATTATTGTCACTTTTTGCTAGCTAGCCGAATATTTTTATCTCGCTTGACAATTCAACCTGTTACCTGTATTTTTTGAATAATATCTTAGTTTAGAATTCTAGAATTATTTATTTACATATTTACAATACATATAAAAAACTATCCTAGTAAAACAAAAATGTCAGTTTGATATGTAGATTTTAGGTCATTAATATTGAAATATTTCAGATGAATGTCTACTTTGCCATTACATTTTTAGTCTATTTCAAGATACTGATGGAACCTCACTGATGGGAAATTGCACGCAATATCTGTTTATTTATTGACAATATAATTTTCTTAAGTATTTTTTTGTGTATATTTCTTAAATTCAATCTATGATTTTTTTTTGACTATGAATATAGGACATAAGTAAGCTTGAAATAAAAAATGATTTAAAGCACAAAAGCCAGTTTAAACAGCCTTTTAAACTCAGTTCTCACCATGCAAACCGTTATTTTAACCCATTTTATCCAGAAACTAACCTGACTAACTGACGTGCATCTGTTATATTTTATATATTTCTCTTTCACTTTAGTTTTACAGCTTCTCTTTAGAGTTTCATCCTTGTCAGTTTTTACGATGTTTTTACTGCTTTAAATGTAAACTTTTCACTGGGGATTTCAACAAGTTTACAGAAATATACATGTATTTGTATACTTTATACAGCACGATCCTGTTTAGTTTACGCTTCAATGCTGTTACTAAATGCTGATATTTAAAACATTCAGTAAACTAAAATGTTTAATTTGTTGACATTAATGCTGTTACTGTTACTGTTACTGTTACAGCCTTTTTATCGTCCCACTGCTGGGCACAGGCCTCCTCTCACACGGAGAAGGATTGAGCATTAATCACCACGCTTGCTCAATGCGGGTTGGTAATTTCAGACTATAGTCCAGGTTTCCTCAAGATGTTTTCCTTCACCTTTTTATCAGCCATTGGTGTCTAAGATATACTTAGAAAGTACATACAAACTTAGAAAAGATGCATTGGTACTTGCCTGACCAGGAATCGAACCCACACCCTCATACTCGAGAGGTTGGTTCTTTACCCACTAGGCCACCACGACTTCAGGCCACCACGACTTCAACATTAATGCTATATGCATAATATAAAGCTATTATAAAAATATATTCAAGTACGATAAATAATTGTCAAACACTCCAATTCTTGATCGGTGGTTAATAAAATTTTTCATAGTTAATGTATTTTCAATAACTACTTCATATAACTAAGAATTTCCACTACTACTCTCTAGATCCAACAAAAAAATCCTTCAAAGCATTAACATCAAAACTCACCTAGTTAATTCTAATAACTTCTTGCTTGACTATCACAGATAGTTAACAGTTGACTTATTGGCGCAGACTGCAGCTCACTGCGCTAACCCGCGTTACTGCCGCGTCACATAGCAAAGCCGTGTCTTTGCTATTATGTTGGACACAGGCAAAAATTGCTGTTACACTATAGCACCTATTATTATATTGAGATTAAATCAAAACTTCCCTAGTTAATTCTAATAACTTCGCAACTAGGCTATCACAGGTAGTTAACAGTTGACTTATTGGCGCAGTCTGCAGCTCACTGCGCTAACCCGCGTTACTGCCGCGTCACGGCGCAAAGCCTTGTCTTTGCTATTGCGCTGGACACTGACAAAAATGGCTGTTACACTATATTGTATGTTATTATATTTTGTCATATGCATTATTATATGTCATTATTATATAATTGTTGTAATGGCATATTTTGCAGGAAAAGTTCACTGTACTAATAATGATTAAATAAAACTTTTTAGCCTTTCTTGTTTTTTGAAGCAATAACGTCAGACAGTCTAGGAAATTTCACATAGGTAACCCCAGCAAAAGGAATTGAACTCATGAAAGTCTAAACCATCGAAGCAATCCCCAAAGACAACAAAAAATACTACTTCAAGTTACTACCTTACTCCACAAAGTAGAACCCTATTTTTTGCACCCCCATAATGAGGGAACAACCCAGAACCACACCATACACTCGTCCACAACACGCCAGTAATCAGACGAACACAAGAAACGCATAAAAAAATCAACGCTCACGTGATTCGTAACGAGTTTGACGCGGGTCCGCCATGACAGCTCGTGACGTCACAAAAACCTTCAAGAACCAGGATTTGTGCCTTTTGGACGTGGAGTGACGGGTTGCATGTAGCTGGGCAAGTTAATGCCAGTAATGGAGTAATCCTGTTGGGAAATTTTCCTGGAATATGTTAACACCTGTTGACAGATTTATTAATTGTTGACATAAAATTTTGAAGTGGAATATGCACTGTTTTTTTGGTGTGGAGTTAAATTGCGTATTTAGTCACTTAAATTTTTTTTTCGCAACGCATATTTAAAGTTTTCTCAAAATGACAGCTTTTCCCTGAAATAATAACTTACCTAAAAATACTCTTCAATCACTTATCATAATATTATTACTTTAAATATATTAATACCAACCTTCTACGCACCCCTAATTCCGTCTCAAGACAAACAGACAATCAAGACAAAAGAATAAAAACGACCTTAATTTTTGCACCCCAAACGTTTATTTCCGAACTTTCCCACCTTAAAATTTTAACGTCCCAAAATAGTCGAAAGAAAGGCCATTACAGTAACAAACTAACTGAGCCATTTCAGTTGGAAGTAGTACGTTTTCATTACCAGTTGTTAAGAAGAAATTCGATTCTGCCTGTTATTGGCCTTTAATGGGTAATGAAGTTCTTCCTAATATATGTGGAACGGAGTTAAAAGAAGGGGGCGTTTTAAGACCTTGTAGGGCTTTCGTTCTTTTGAGTTAGACTGTTAATTAATTTTCGTTTATTTTGCTGTTGGGAAAAGGCTAGGCAGATGATGATGCCTTTGATATTTATCGTAATTATGCTTCCAAAATACTACTAGACCCATTCTGAACTTGGCTGCTTAAATACGCTTGTTAACACTATCTTTAACTAGCAGCTTTTTTGTAACACAGTATATAAATAAGTAACATTACATGTTATTTGCCAAATAAAAGCTCCAAATCATAATGACCAAAACATTTTACTTAGCAAATCAGTCCATAATTGCAATTTCCAAATAAGCCAGATTGCCAACAATTAGGGCGGCTATCAAAACAAGCGTTATTTAACTTCTAATAACCAGCGGCATTTGTTTGCAAAATTATACCATAACATCGTGTGAAATATCATTGTTTGCGCACGTGGCCGTTATTTGGGGGTAATTGAGCGTGAAGCATTGAGGATTACCGTTGCAACTTATTGGGGTTATTTTGGATAGTTCAGTAATGTCGGCCGTACTTTGTTTTGTTTGGAGTTCGTCGAAAATGGTGGGGTTAAGTTGTGGTAATGGGGTCAGATTTATTGACGGGTGATAGTTTATGAGTGGCGGTATGCGTAAACAAAAGGTTGCCTGATGATGATGTCGAAATAAGTGGCAACTCCAAAAATCTATTGTTGGTTGATAAACAAATCGATTTAGAACAGTTATTACAAAAATATCTGTCCATTTCTGCCCTCAAAGGCCGACTTTTGAAAACACTCCCACTAATATTGGGAAATACTAGTATTAATCAGACGACATTCATTGCCACAAGTTAAACATTCATTTGAAGCTCAAAAGCTGCAATTTGCCCAGAGATCGACCTCAACTTAGTACCAAACGACAGATGATGACCTACTTATAATAAAATATGAGGCTGCATCTGAGTATTTGGCTGGCTTGTTTTACTGCCGAACTATTGAACTGGAGTGTACTAATAGCCAAAGTACTTAGAGTAGATAAGTACTATGTGTGTTGTGCAGTCACCTGGCTGAATTTAACTGCTGTTGTCTATATGTAGAAGCTTTTTTTAATAATAAAAGCGTGTCAAAAAAGGTTAATTCTTAAAATTTTCGGCAGATGTATTGATAGTGACAGCGACATTCGGATAGTAACCAACTTCATAACCAGCCACATTGAAGCCATGAATAACAAAAATATATTATATAATTATAATAATTGAGTATATGATTAACCTTGTCCAAGACCCGCCAACTCCATCTCAGATAAAGATAAAGATGACAGAGATAAACGAGCTCACGACAAATGGTCAGCAATACCATCAGCATCGATAAAATATTCAAAGCAATAAAGGCAAAATTCGTCATATCATACTCCTTCCACACGTCCGATAATTATCGGCAACATAAAATGTAGTTCCAACATTGACGTATCATACGTCGGCTGGCGTCCCACGCAAATAAAATTATCCACCTACCTCCCAATATTCGGTGATAATGTGTAATTTTCAATAATACGAAAATCAATAGGAGCTTCGTAGGCTATTACGTCACTAATTGAGTCCCGTTCGTCCGCTGGCTGGTCGCCAACGGTTCAGCTTTTCACTTCAACGGGATTATGCGGTTCTCTATATTGAATTCGATTGGTGTTTTGTTTCCCAGTTTTCGAGTTAGAAGTGAATTTTGTTGGCTCTCGTGCACTTTGATCTGGAATAGGCGTTTTAAAGGTTTTTCGCTTTTACAGCGTTTTTGTTGATTGATTGTTCTGCTTTACTATTCTATCCTGTATTTTCTTTTGTTCTTAGGTTAGCTTCCTAAACGCAACTAATAAAGTACTCGTAATCTGTTTTTGATGCATTGGAGTACTCAAAGGGGTATCATAGGCTTGACCTAAATAAGACGGGAGTCAGAGTCAACACTTGTATCAAGGTAAGACAGAACAACGTTAAGGCATAGCTGAAGATATTTATTTTGATATGCTTTTTTTTCGAATATGACATGCAGATGATGTTTGCAAATTATATCAAAGATCGTTGGTTTTCTCATGACGTGGTAGAATATGTATTTTACCAAGCTGGCTAAAGCGTAAAGTCAGCGGTTATAAATTCATGGCCTACCTCAGGATTAAGTCGAAGACGAGATATCCTCATTGTGTTTTATTGCAACCTTCTCTGAGGTTTGACGGTATATAATTTGAATTATTCCAGTATAGAGACGGCCATTTTCCTCGGGTGAGCTTTGGGTAATATGGTCGTTTGCTTTATCTTTTCTAGTTGGCTTCGAGGCTTATTAAACGTGGTGATGGTTTTCCAAAATATAATGATGTTATTGTACTCAGTTTCGAAATGGTCTATTTGGAAGGGTTTATAAAGATAGCCAGCATGTTTGATATATAGCATGTTTGATACATATAGTTAAGCAAATATATTTTCATAAGCAAACATTGATTAAATACATCATTTGTTACAAAATTCCTGGGAATTTCGTTTAATTTATATATATAAACGAAATTCCCAGGAATTTTGTAACTAAAACTAGACCTTCATATATCAAAATTTTGCTACTAAAATAACTATCCAAACAAAAGATTTTGAGAGCAATTATTTTCGCACGTTTAATTTTTATTAGAGCAAAGGAATTTTCTGCTCCATAAATTGGGTTTTAAAAATAAACCCAGACTTTGCTCTCATCGCCGCTGACTTTTTGACATAAAAAACTCGAGAGCTGTTTGAAAATAATGAGTGGTTTAGCCCAAGGGAGCATTCTGGGTCCAGATTTGTACATGAACAACATTAACAAATCACACTGGAAAAGTGTTAAACAAAAATCAAACAGTATTTTAAAGAAAATACGATACAAAAATAAAATACCTACAAGTTATTTGAACCATTTGCGAGTTTGCCAACGCAAATACCGCGCTTTCCAAATCAAGTCAAGTGCAACCTACAATTTGGTGACTCTGTTTATTATTCTTGTTTTTAACAATAACTAGTTTTGATTGGAGGCGGTGTTGCCATATCTTCGTTAATTGCCGTCGGCTGGCTACACTCCAGGACCGCATTGGAACCGCGAAGATACCGCCCGATATTTTTATTGTTTTCGATCGTTATATGCGGTTTTACTAATAGGGGCGTGATTTTGATACTTATTTGTTGCTAGCGTCCATTGTGTTTCATTTCTTTCGTTAGTGTATGTCTTTATTTGTCGGTTCTATTTTGTGGATCATTAATTTGTGTCTTATTTGGTTTCTTTGTTGTTGTTGATAGGATATTTATTGAAGAGAATGTTTCTGATTTCTTCTGTTTGCTCTCTGATGAATTTATGATCAACTTATCTTGACGATGTACATATCTGTGGAAAAGATTCTCATAATTTTATCACTGAAATGATTGGAAAGTGTTACTTTAATATTTTTGACTACAGCAAACTTTTTTAAAACCAAATCGATTAGGAGTATATTAACCATGCCTCTACCTATCTCCCATTCAGCAAATGAACATAGAAATATCAAAGTTCTCAACTCTATCAATGTTAATTATACGTTAATATGTGTTCCTCGCCATAATATTCTCCAAGGGTGAAACAAAACTGAACCCCATTGATACTTGCTCGAGGAAACTGGAACAACTATTAGTGTGTTAATTGAATCTGCTATAGTCGATACTTTAACTTTTGTCGTGGACTCATTCATGATAATTAAGGAATAGTTCGATATTATTTTCAGAATGTTATTATTATTTCTGTTAGGGCAAGAGTAAATTGCAATTTTCGGATTCAGATATTTAACTTGTATTTTGTAAACGTAATGCGTTTAAATAAAAGGAACGTCGCTCTCGCAGAAGAGAAGAATTAGAAAATATATGTGCATTCACCATTACAGGGTTCTTATAGGCAAAAACAGAAGCCACTCTGTTATTAAAATCACCTAAACGATCTCCATTCATCTCCATTACCTAATGACGGTACAATACTTACCCATACACCCGTTAAACCCTGTATCTGCAGCACTATCATTACCTGCAACATCCAAAACCACACAGAATACAAATCCAAGTGTAGCCAACCGATTCCACCAGACGTCAAATTACCCACAATTTTGAAGCACGCATGCTTCACGAGCGTACCTCACTTAAGCTTACCTTATCCAGTACTATGACTTTTATAGCATCTCCTTGCTAACTTTTGATAGCTGTTATAAACGTAACGTAACACGGACTCAGCGAAACGATGGTTGATGTGAGCGCACCTTTTTATTCCGCAGTTTGTCTTAAAAAGCGTATTATAAGAGGTATAATCATTTCTAGTATTTAATGGTGATGGTCCATGGTGCTTATGGTGGCAGTTTCAATAATGTTCGGGTCTGTTCGTATTGTTTCTGCAGTGTTTATGTTTCAAGCTTTTTACGGTTGGCTAGGTTTGAGTGTTTATTGATTAAGTTGAAAATACTGAATTGTCCCCTTTATATAGTCTTTGTTCTGTTTAAAAAGTGTTTTTATGAAGTCTGTATTTACAGTTTTGGAGTGACTCGTGGGATTAGTATGCTGCTAATGAGGTTCTAGTTTCGATTCGTAAATATGTTGTTCCGTTTCTCCACTAGGAATTTATTTTGGTGCTTGATTTAGACTAACAGGTCCATGAACTAATAATGTTGAGTTGATAGAATCAGTTTTACATGCATATCAAAAGCAAAATACTTATTTAATTACCAAACTGAATACTGAACACGCTAAAATCTACTTAAAGCGAGTTCTCACCCGTGTTTACAAATCTAGTTAATTCGAAACTCGTTGGAACCGACGGATCTGCTTACCCTACCTTTCATTATGAACAAAAGACCGGAATTTTAACACCAAGGAATATACTGAACTCGCAAAATTAATTTAGAAGTCATTTCAATGCCTTAATTATTTTGAGTGAACTTTCGCGAAATTATTTTGTTAGGATACCTGCTGCCCTCTGGTGGGAAAGTTGCGTAATGAGTCTGTAACTCGATTATGGAAAAAACAATGAGTAAACAGTTGTATTTGAGGGGTACTCGAACTTCTGACCAAAACACACGGAAAATTTTAATGAAAAATTATAATTTTCAGCCGGTATTTTGGTCTCCAATTTTATACCTATTTAAAGATTTTATTTCACATAGAGTTCTGCACTATGTTTTTTTGCACCATTTAAGACAGTAAATAATGATTCTAATATAAAAGTACAGATTCTCCTAGCAAAACTTAATTCGTACAACATGATTCCATTTTATTACGACGCAACCATGTCTATCTACGGTGGAATCCATAACGCAAAGCCTGTCAACAATTCGGTAACATGACCTAGATCCTACAATAACATCGAATCGAGCCAAAATCACAACATCGAACAATCGCTAACTACACCTAATATCGATATCTACAGAATCGATATGAGATCCGGATATAAAAGCACTTTCGGATAAATAAACAACGGATATTGGGTTTTATCAACTTTGCCCGGGTGGAGTGGGCGAAAATAAATACGATACGGATGAATTTGAATTTCCTAATGTTTTGTATTGTTAGTAATTCTGGATTACGTTTTAGACGTGATCCCGGTTGGAACAAATAAATATTTCAGGTGTATATTTCATCATACAAAAGTATTATGAAGGATCTGATCCACATTGTTTAATTTTAGACAATACAATACCACAATGTCTCATTCTATATTGAGATCATTCTTTTTGAGATGGCAAATCATCACTTAATATGACCCTTTTCGTTGTAGGTACAGCATGAGTTAGTGTCACTTTAAACAGTCCTATTGACAAACATCATCTATGTTCCTTCTGGAGCCCTTCGAATAACGGAGTCGTGGTAGTTCTACAATCCCACATTCTACAATCTATTAAAATACCTACCATTGACATTTCTGATTTACTCAAAATATTCAAACCAAATTTGAAATGCTACTGGCATCGACACGAGTTACATATCCTAACAATATAACATGACATTTGACATCACAACTCCCGACCAAGTTACACGTGTCAACAAACAAACAAGCAAGTTTGAAACTGCGAACACGCAACTAACTATAAATAAATAATGAATAAAATAAAAAACACGGATATCCTCCATGATTATCACGGAGAACAAAATTACTAGCGGAGGTGTCATAACGGCCATTGTGCGGACAGCCCCGAGGACACGGTGGACCACACAGTCCAGGTGTGCCCCGCTTGGGAAGGGCACCGCCGGGTCCTCGTCGAGGCTTTGGGCGGCGGCGACCTCTCGCGTCCGGCCCTGGTTCAGGCCATGGTCCGGGGCGAGAGGGAATAGGATGCCGTCGCCTCCTTCTGCGAAGCGGTCATGCTCGAGAAGGAGGAGGCGGAACGCCAGAGAGTTCGAACCTCTCATCCCGGCCGCCGCGCTGGACCAGGTAGACACCATGGGCGCCGGGTGTCGCGAGATGACTCCCGGCCACCGTAGGCGTGGGTCTGTGGGCGGTGAGTTCGGGTGGCTCATCGTCCCTCTGTCTTTCTAGACGACAGACCCGTGTCGACGGCGCGCGTTGTTCCACGCGCTCCTCAAAGAGATGTCAGCAACCCCAGCAGGGCCCAGCAGGGCCAAGGCCTGCCGGGGCTGCGGGTTGTTCGAAAGAGATACCGCGGCCCTGGTACATAAAAGGTCTATGATGGAACACGACGATTTTAGTCAGTAAGAGTCTGACACTCCCTCACCGCTGCTAACCCACAGCGGGAGGGGTCATTTGACGATTTTACGTCGCTAAAAAAAAAAAAAAAAAAAAAAGGTGTCATAACGGGAAATCTCCTAAAAAAGTAGCGCGCCAAAATGCGGGTCGAGAGGGACGAGGAACGTTGCTGTCCGCGCCTTTTTAATAAGAATCTTCTTTAGAACCCGCCCATGTTTACCAAAAATCGAGACAGATGTCGAAAAACCCGAACACGTCGTTAGTTCACTCGTAACTGATCGGTTTGGTCATGCCTACCTCACGTATTTGACCTAGAAGAAGGCACCTGACCTGCCTGTATTATGGCATCTTCTCATCTTTCCTTATTCTATATCTTTCCTTACTCCGTGGTGATTACTGAACATGTTTGCATACAATGTAAAGCGTTGCTGTAACAAGTTGCACAAACAAATGATCCCCATTTAACCGTTCAAATATGAAAGTTCGAGATTTCATTTCCTCTTTGAACGATGAGCTTTTCATAACTCATTACGTCGTCCGGTGTTGCTTGTATGCGAGTGTGTGTTAAATTGGAGCAAGGTATGGAAAAAATATTGTATCGTTACCCGACTGTAAAGAAGAAGTTTTGTAATTTATTTTTAAGGCGATGGTCAATAAGGGATTGAATTGACTTACATTTTTGTCGATGATTGATAATATTTAGATGCATGACTAGAAGACTGGAAGTAATCAAATCATTTATCCGAATATTCAGACAAACGTGAAGCCATTAATATTCAATAGGTACATGGCTCCCAAAGTACACCGTTTAGTTTCTTTTGATGAACAATAATTGAAATAATAAAAAGCGTTAAAAACTAATTAAATATTTTAATGAAACGATTCCATCGCTAAGTAAACGTTTTCTCTCTTATTACAATTGTTCGGTAAATTCCCGATTATGCCGCCCGCCCTGGCAGACCGGAAACAGCCGAAGGGCGGGCGGAAGTTATCATCTACAGAGTAGCACCTCGACAGATGTATAATACAAATTATTAATTCAGTTTTTTCGTTGCTTTTCAGAATAATTTTTGGAGTCCATTTGTCTTCCTTTTTATCGGAGCTCTCTGTGCAGATAAATTGAACGGCATTTTAAATGAAATTGAAAACTAAAAACAACGTTTATATTTATGGCAAAGTGAATTTAATTGTTTGTATTCACAGATTCAAAAATATGGGTCGGATATTCGGATTACGAAATACATTTTTCGTTTATATAGGTTGTACAAAGTATATAATACTGCTGCAATATTAATGAATTGTTGATAAGCTCCGAGTATTAAACCAAGTACTTTATTTCAAAGCCCCTCCAAAGTATGTCACAAATTAAAATGTAATTCATTAAACAAAGTGTAAATAAAATCCTGCGTTCATTAGATCGTACATGAACCCGCAAACATTCCAGCAAATGAGTACGCATACCACCACGATACTTATTTACATTTACTTAACTATCTATACGGATACGATTAAGCAATACTACACCTCCCACGTCATTAACATAACCCCCGCCAACACAATCAAAAACAACCTTTAACTCTTCACTATAAAGTTCAATTTCTTGGCGCCCTAAGTTTCTCAGAACCCGAGAACAGCCGGGAGCGAATAATCTACGCTGTTGGTTTACCCCCTTTTACGTCAAAAATAAGTTGCCGTCAAAGATAGGAAGCTGACTTGGACCGTTATTTGTCAGATGCAAGGTACTAATTTCCTATTGTTCAGGCGGCCTTATTTCCGTAAACAGTTTGCGTCCGACGAATAATAGATAATTTGTCGTAATTAGGTCGTCCTGTTTCGTTAACTATGTTTCTTGGTATATTGTGAGCTTCGTACCATGTTGGGTATTGTGACAAAATCATTGTGTTAGCTACAAAAAGGTCCTTTGTATGTCTATGTCCCTTGAGAAAGTTCTCGTAATTAGGTAGCTGCCTTTGATTTACTGGAAAGAGTATATATACATTCGTGTCCAAAAGTAAGATTGCTTTTAAATAACATGTAAGTATGCTAAGCCATTTTGATCTCATTAACGTGAAATCACATCACCGATTCAAAAAAAATATTAACACCCAAAAGAACGTCACTATCTCAAACCGTGTCTATTTCTACGTCAGTGGCTGTAACGACACGTATACGGAACATGTACGACTCGTAATGTATTTTGGCGCGACGCCAGGATTCCTGCAATGCCTATGCGATCGGCTTTCCATCCGATTTGCGGGCCGATTCAACCCGTCAGGTCTATTCGGCAAGCGCCACGATTGGTTTCACTCTGTGTTAGACGTGACCTAAATCTATTTAGAGTTTAATTATAAAATGTGTCTTCCTGTATCGGAGAGGTTCTTGAAATTTATTTCTTCGATGGCCATTTTACGATGAGGATCATCCGAGATAGCGTTCACAATCTCAACAGCACGTGTCGCTTTTAATGAAGGTTTTATAAACATTTTATTTTCCATCGACTTATCTCAGCAAGTTGAAAAAAGTAACAATTAAAATAAGAATAGTTTTTTCACAATTACGCTGTTTAAGTTATGACGCTAGCAGCAAAACTTAGAGATACAAACAAATAAGTGTTGCCAAGAAATGCTTTTAAAACTTATCCCGGTGTGCTTTGCTAATGACCACCTAGCTATATCATCTACGTAGATAGACGGAATTTAGTTTTATAAACTGTCAAGAAGTCGCAGTAAAGTCATAGTGGAGTAGTTTGAAAGCAATACGCGCCAGGGGAAATCATGAGCATCGACCTCCTGATATAAGGTTCCGTTTATAAGAAGACATGCTTACTTGCTTACATAATAGCTACTTGCTGATATCCATAAGCAGTGTCAAGGACTAAGTTTGTATTCAGAAAAGGTCCTATTGTTCATGACACTAAGTAATTCCGCAAGGATGGAGTGGACACAATATGGAGATTATGAACGGATTTTGCGTAACTAAGAGATCCTATTTCGGGATGAGATGTTCTTATTACGATGGAGAGTATTGTTAAATGTAATACTAACAGAGTTCAAATGATTTGGAGATTTGAATATAAATAATATTCTCAGAATCCTTTTCTCAATATTTTAGATAATATTCATCAAGTTTGTTTAAATTTTGATATTCATCAAGTTACATGTGGCGTTGGTCTAGACAAGTCACAAAAAATGGACAAAGCTTCACAAAGATGGCAATCCAGAAAGTCGTAAGTGACCGAATTATGTGAGGCATACAAAGTGATTTTTATGTTGAAAGGGGAGCCTCTCAGTCTTATGGTAAGTACCGAGCATAGTCATCCGAATCGGGAGAGTTACGCAAGTGTTGGCAATCTTCTACATAAACCCAGTACCCGAATACAGTAGTACACTATATTAGGCGATATACTTTAATATGAGGGTTACCAAAGAAAATTCAATGTAGGGTTAGGACAAACAGAAACCTATACAAACATATTTCTTTCAAGTTGTTTGAATTGCAACAGGTTTTGGGTATGTTTTGAATCATAAGTTTGCTAGTAACTATTAGGGATACATTTACGGGGTTAAAATGTTTGCTGAACACATAAAACATATTTCTACTTAAAAAGAATTGTGATATAGTTTTAGATATTTGCACTACATACGTTTGAGATTAATGAAAAAAAATAAAGCAAGCAACGTTTAAACAAATTCATCGATCAAAAGTAATTTCTTATTAATATTAAATTAATTCAGCAGCAACATGGTAATACAGGAAGGTTTACCCGATAAAATTCAGTTTGAAGCGACATTTCAATGCATATAATTTCAGTATTTTATCCATTCAATTTTCCTCTTAAGGAAAGATTGATCAGAATATTTCAATACAATACAATCTATGAAGCCGATGTAATATACCGCTTTCCGGGTCTATATCGTCACATAATTTATAACTACTAACATTAAAGCTAACGGCGCAGTTAAAATAATAAAGAAACGTTATTACCGAGATAAGCTGAGTAACGATAGAATCGGCTTTGGTACCAACTTTATGGTCCTCTTAATTGAGCTCAAGAACCATTCCAGATTCCATCTAAAATTTTTAATACAACTGTAATGGAAGTTTCAATGTTAATGTTAAAAAAGTTCCCGCACCTATCAAAATGGTGATTGTCGTAAAAACGGACGGCAAAGCTGAGTGAATCATTCGCCACTCCACGGCAATTTAACAAAAAGCCGAAACAGATACGTAAGTGGATGATAAAAATTGGATGCGATTCACTTTCCGTAATCGTGGGCATGCTCCGGGGAAATCATCAAGTAAAGCTTCGATGTATACTGTACAGTGTAAAGTTTCAACTGATGTAAATGGGTGAGGCATTCAAAGGCCTTAGTCGAATCCATTGGAATAGAACCAATTGTATAAATACAAAATCGTCTTCTTCGAGTAAGATTGTCGACAGAATGAAAATGTTTTTCGTTCCTATGAGATATTTCTAATACATTTATCTGTTTTTCCCCTTAGGTGGGCTCGATTGGCCGAGTATTAATATTTTATGACATAATACTTATCCTTGGTCTGTTATCCTTATGAGGATAGGATAATTGTAGATTTTATTGATCTAGCTTGACAACCATGAAATTGTATTGTTTTATTTTCCAGTGTTGTTTTCATTGGATGTTTATAACTTCGTATTATTAAACGACAAGCTTTTCTGATTTGAATATATGCAAAACTGTGTAATATAATTACATTACATCCATACAAATCAGATCCATTCTCACATAAGTCCGTTAAACAGGTTATCGTCGAAATCTATTTATAAAATCCTCTTCGGGACAAACAAATCAACTAACATTCGTTGACGGGTTAATGTGTTTTATGTAACGCGACACTTTCCGCTCGGGTGCCAATTCTCGTTATTGTTTCCACGGCGTATTGACGTTCTCATCTGACCGGAGGCTGCACTGATTCCTATTTATTTTTATTCATGTTGTTTGTAAAATGTATGTCTTTGATCAGTCTGATTAAATCTTAGGTAGTAAAAAACATTCGGTAGCTAAGCGGCGCAAATATGCGCTAACATAAGCGAAAGTAGCCACTATGCAGCAGTGCGTGTATGCACAAGCGAGTGACAATTGCATGGATAACCACAGGTTAACTAATCTACTAGGTAATGTACTCGATTTATGTACTCCCCTTATGTACTCCCCTTATGTACTCCCTTATGTCCTCCTTTATATAATCCACTTATTTACTCCCCTTATGTACTTCCTTATGTACTTCTCTTATGTACTCCACTTATGTACTCGCCTTATGTTCTCCCCTTATGTACTCCACTTATGTACTCGCCTTATGTTCTCCCCTTATGTACTCCACTTATGTACTCGCCTTACGTTCTCTCCTTATGTTCTCCCCTTATGTACTCCACTTATGTACTCGCCTTACGTTCTCCCCTTATGTACTCTCCTTATGTACTCCACCTTTGTACTCCACTTATGTACTCGCCTTATGTTCTCCCCTTATGTACTCCACTTATGTACTCGCCTTATGTTCTCCACTTATGTACTCCACTTATGTACTCGCCTTATGTTCTCCACTTATGTACTCTCTTATGTACTCCACATATTTACTTTCCTTATGTACTCCCCTTATGTACTCCACTTATTTACTCCCCTTCTGTTCTACTCTTATATACTCCCCTTATGTACTCCACTTATATACTCCCCTTATGTACTTCCTTATATACTCCACTTATATACTTTTTTATGTACTCTACTTATTTACTCTCCTCATGTACTCCCTTATATACTCCACTTATTTACTCCCCTTATGTTCTCCAATGTGCACAAAAATGAGCAAAATAAATTAAAAGTATTTTTTTAAAACAAGCTTTTATTTACATGCGCTAAAAACCATCAAATAAAATCTGCCAATAAAATGTTACCTATCATATTATGTTGGGCTTGTACGGTACACAAAGTGCACGGTGGTACAGTTTACCATGCCGTTGCATACTTGGGCTCGAAGCTCTTTGCCGCTGGTCAAGCATATGGTACCTACCTTTGATTTTGTTGTGTAAATGTGTCACATCGTTGTTTTTACTGATGATCTTTATTTGGTCAGCCCTACCATATTTTAAATTTTCTACTTCACTATTGTTATGAATGTATTCAAAATCAAATCTCGATAATATGTGATCTCCACTTACATTGAAGTTAAAATCTTCCTCACCTCATCCTCCGAGCCTTTTTCCCAATTATGTTGGGGTCGGCTTCCAGTCTAACCGGATTTAGCTGAGTACCAGTGCTTTACAAGAAGCGACTGCCTATCTGACCTCCTCAACCCAGTTACCCGGGCAATCCGATACCCCTTGGTTAGACTGGTGTCAGACTTACTGGCTTCTGACTACCCGTAACGACTGCCAAGGATGTTCAATGACAGCCGGGACCTACAGTTTAACGTGCCATCCGAAACACAGTCAGTGGTGTCTAAGATATACTTAAAATCTTCCTCACCTAAGTAACAGTAAACAGGAAATTTATTCTCAGTTCACACCTACCTGTCTTCATTAAAATCCTTTTCACAAACAATGCAGCGATGTTCGAGGAGCCAATTATATTGCAATAATAATTAAGTATCTCTGTAGAGCTAAAACAAAAGGAATAGAAGACGTTAATTGTGTACAAAGCTAGAGTTTAATTTGAACCCGGATGGCCAATGTTAAAGTTAAAAAGGTTTGAAATAGTGAAGAAGGTTTAGTGGAAGCAATTGTTGGTTTTTGTTTTCTTTGGATATTGGCTTATTTACTTACATTAAAAAAAATCTTGAACCTATAGAGAGCATAGTTTTTTAGGGAAGTATCATTTTCTTACAGCTATGTAGGTCATCACAAAATATTAGCACAGCATTTCGAGAATATTAGCCATCAATAGAATTACTAACATGATTGTAGCAAACTCCCAAAATCTTCTATCAAACCAACTTTCATGTCCACTAACACCTGTCATTCGCTTTGAATCAGGCTCCCTAACAAACGCACCTCGGCCATTACGTTCGTTAGCTATCAGTAGCTCATTGAAAGCTACGGTCTTTGTTAGGGCGCCAATTTGACCGGACATCCGGAAACTGATCGCAGCTTCCGCCCTTTGAAGGTACCTAGAACCTTTGGGTAGTACGAGTAATGATAGCACTGATATTTGATTAGAGGGCGTAGGTTAAATGTCAAGATGGCCGTATTTCAGTAAGAGAATTAGGACTAGATAAGTGAATTTAACAGTTCAGAGTTTTTTGAATCTCTCTTTGAAGAGTCTTTGAACAGATTATACAGCAGTTTTGTTTTTGCGGTTAGCTATTACAAATATATCAGAAAATGCATCAACCTGTCTACTTGCTCTAATATAATTTAAATATAATAATTTTCCGTTTACTTATCACGTCTACACTCCAATATTATTATAGCAACCCTTAATACCAAATTATAGCACTCCAAATCTTCCGCTTACTTGCTCCTATCTATCTCCTCTTACTCTTCGCAAAATATTTATCCTTGAAGAGTGTTAGCCAATCTCCCCTGATTATTTTATCCCCCTTAGGCGAGTAGATAAATTGTGGCGCCCTTAGCACCCCCACGATTATACTCCTGTAACCTCTTAATATTGATGAGCCAAAATAACCATTACTGAGTTCGTATAACTGGGTTAATTTATTATTACGCGCGTTCCAATTTGGATTCCGTCGGTCTTCTGTGGTGCAGAAAAAATATTATGAAGTCTGGGTTCAATGGGCTGTTGTATTGTACCATCAAGGATTCCGGTTCATAGCTTTGACATATACGCTGCAGTTACTACAGTTAATGTATTGCTATAATGTGCATGTGCATGCCACTTTTCAACAGTAAAAGGAAAATCACGATATTTTGAAATATAAATTATGGCAATGTGGAAAAGAAATAAATTATTTCAGTTCTGAGCTCTTCATCTATCGGCTATAAAAAATTCAAGCAAACGTTTGAATTTTCCTATCTATTTGTTGATTGTATCACTGACGTCTTCTTCGTCAAACATTGCTTGACTAATTCGTCCACTTTGACCATTAACACAATGGCCCACTATCTCTTCTTCAAAATTGACCAAGTTGGGTTGAACGCTACAAATGACTTCCTTGGAAATAACTCAAGTCTGCGGTAAAACGGATAACCGCTTGATAACCAGCGAACGGTAGACCAAACTTTACACGAACTTCAGATGCACGCTTCCATAGATTAATGATCTTTTGAAATGTAGATGGATTTAGTTTTGTTGATAGAACATTAACAATATTTGAAGAAGTAAAAGTAAACTCAACGACAGCTACGAAATATATTAAGTACAGTGTACAAGGTACAAACAGAAAATAACAATAACTGGTTTCTAAGAATTAAATATTTGCCATACAACGTCGTTCAATACACATTATTGTTTATTTGTATATACAGTTCTAATAAATAAAAGAAAATAAACACGACTTTTACTTTCAAGATAAATAAATAAAATTGAAAAGTTGATGCCTTTTGGTTACTGCTGTGTAAATATTGTCTTACACATACAAAAAACCCGTTGCACATAGTCATCTCTGTTCAGTCAAATTCACAATAATATGGATAAGCTGAACTATGCTTAAAAGTTTCTAAAATCAGGTTCAACTGACTCCAATATCTGCTAAGCGTATGCTACACCGTAACTTTAAACATGTCTGTTACGTTTAGCTATTGAATAATAAACGTAGTGCCAGCCCGGCTACGTGACGTACCCGACACGAGACGTGACGAGCCTTCGGAGACCTCTCCCAAACACAACTCCAACACATCATGCCCGACACCAAACGAAAATGCACTTTATCATCCAAAGAATTGAGCCCATTCTTATCCGAAACTAATTCGGACTTACCATCTTTTGTTAGCGCATAAAAAGTTTTTTCAAAGCCGCGGTTTTCCCAATTTTCTGGGTAATTTTCTGTACGCTACGTCCATTGTCATTTTGAAATGTGTGGTGGAAATAGTCAAATGGGAGTCATAATGTTATATAATTTATGACAATTTTAAGGGGAACATTCTTGAAGTTTGCTGTGGGTGAAAGTTTTGGAAAAACGGAAAGGATTTCCGTGATTTTAGGGAGTGTCATATATCACGCTGTATTTAGATTCATGAGGTACTTAGCTAAGCAGGATGTATGGCCCTACATTATCAACGGACATCCTTACACATAAACTTACCACACAGTAAGTGTAGGTGAATACAGTATAATTATGTGGAGTCGAGAGGACAAACGAATTAACTAATTATGTAACTTCCACATCTTAAGAAAACCAAAATTAATAAACAGACTTTAAAATCTTTATACCTGCTTGCAAACTTATTGAACCACACGCTCCAATAAATAATATAAATTAATATCTGTCGAAACTTATTTAATTTCCAAGTTGGTGTATTCGACAACAATCTACCTATCAATGTGAGTGTTTTAATTAATTTATCGAACTAAATACTCGCAATATGTAAGTTTATGGTTTAATTAGATATCATGAATATTGAACGAGGCTCTACTGGGTATGTTTTCGGTAAAGGATTAGCGGGAACATTTCTCGAAGTTTCTATACGCGGGACATATTAGTTACTGGATTCGGTAATTGCTTATTAATTAAGGGATCGGGATTTACAACAGGTTAGATTGGTGACAAAGTTTAGTATTGAGAGTGGGTTGTATCATAATACGTCTTCTATCTGTCTTTGATATTCGTAGATCTATATCTCGGTGGTATTCGGCAAGATTCTACAACAGTCGTTCACGGTTGCAGTTTCGCGATTTAAAAAATGTTCGCACTCAATTGGTTACCAAACGGTAGGGCGAATATACTAGAAGAAACTTTAGTATGCGTCAATATTGCACGGTGCCACACACCAGTGGAATCTTATCTTTGTACCCTTGTGATCCTGTGTGATGATCCTTAATAAAAAAATGCAATCTATCGTATCATACTTTTCTAAAACTTAATAAAGAACTAGTCTCATAAATATATAACGGTCCTTGGTATTATTTTGTCTGTCAGGAAATTAAAATCAGTTTGTTTTGCAAGCAATAAATATAAAAACAAACGGGGTAAATAGAAAATGTTAGTCATATCGTAATCTACTTAAATATGGCTGTAAAACTTGTTTACTTTGAGAATAACGTTCCATGGCTCCTATTGACTATTTTACTATCTAATCATTAGTTTTTTTTCTCCCTCAGAATGGGGTTTTACGACTCTATGAACGAAGAGCGTTGTATAAGAGATTTTGTAGGTACGAGGATATATAGTTAATGTATGTCGGCGTTTAGGACTTCGGCTACCGTTTTTTGTGGCCATTATGTCTCGACTGGGCCTTATCATAATATCGTTGTATAGTAGTAAAAGTATGTTATGTGGGTGAATAAATAGGATTTGTTATTTAAATTACTGTTTATTATATGTATTACCTTTCTTGTTATCGGGTAGCTAAATATAGCTGTAAAGTAATAAACAAAGAATTACACATGTGCTGTACAATTTAATTGACTACAGACCATGGTTTTTATATACAATCCAAATCTTGCTAGCAGTATATTGTTGTACAATCAATTCTCGTGTTTATATATTCAATATACATACCTTTATCATCAAATCAATTTATTTTACTTCTCATTACACAATACCAACATTATATTATTAAAAAAACGTCGCGAACACCACGTCCCTCAAGATCAAACATATTTAAAGATAAAACACGGATTCTGTTTACTCACGAATCAAAAAACACCTTCCAGTCCAAGATGTACAACAAAGAAACGCGATTTCAAAGCAACGATAAAATATCGTCATAATAGCACGTTAAAACACAAACAATTCGCCAACATCAGGCTTTCAGTAAAACAAACATTTGTACAAGTAATGGCTGTTACCCAAAAGGAAAATAAAATATAAATAAAATACGAGCATGTTTTCAAATATCTGTATTCGCTCCACAAACATTGAGAAGCCCGTGAAATAATTTCGCTTCTTTATTTAAAATTTGACGTGTATTGTTTTGGTATTGGCTGTCAGTTCGATTTTGTTGACATGGCATTTTTTTATTCATTATACTTTGGCCTTTAGCCTTTTAACGGCCAGTTTCTTCATCAAACATAAAAGTCAAAGTAATGTCTTAAGTAAAAGTAACGGTCAAATTCGTTTTTTCAAGGCTAAAGTGACAGCAAAACTAATAGAAAAAGCGTATTTGACCGTTACTTTTACTTTAGACATTACTTTGATTTTTACTTTGGATTTTACTTTTGATGAAGAAATTGGCTATAAGCCGATAAGTTGTAGGCACGGAGGTTGTAGGTCAAAAATAAAATGTAAATAAAAGTAGATTTATCTTGTAAGCTATTGAGATGTTAATATGTAGGTACTTAAAAGTCACACAAAACACATAAATAGTATTTTCGTAAAATATTTATTAATTGAAATAATTGGCATGTCATTTTAAAGAGGAAAAGTATATTTTTCTTGCCTAATTTTGAGTAACACCAATTCAAATTGATTTATCTATACATAATACTTGACACCTGTATTGGCAAGTACATATGAAAATGCCTACAGCTCAAACCATCAGGATTACGGCCAAGACCGAAACGCTAGACAAATAGCGAGGTGAAGACGCCAGATGGACGGGCTTTACTTAATGGACGCGCGTTAGCTCCTGGACTATGTCGGAGAGCTCGTTTATTTCAGCTGTTGTACTATATGTGTAGGTGGTTGTAAATATAACGTGATTGAAGTGTCATAGTTTTGATGTGACGTCTGTTTTTTGCTTAAGAAGACGTCGTAGTTGGCCAAATACGTCTCACACCGAAGAGATGTGAATGCCATTATAAGGGGAAAAAATTGATATCAAAGTATAAGTATCTATATTGTGCATGGTTGATGCCATGATACATGCAATTGCAATCTTGGTCGTACAGATAGATTTATCATTTTATCAATTCTAAAATCCGTGACAAAGGGAAAATTAAATCAAACAAGCGTGTTCTCAAACTTACCGATCAAGCCATGTCTTCCAATTTTATCAATTTTTAGTCATTTGTTTTTCATGTGATGGCAAAAAATCTTAAAAATATATACAAATTTTTTTCTTGCTGCTGATCTAAGTATATATGTACTTAGACTCCTAGGATCCTATACTTATTTAACAACAGACAATTAAGCCTTCAAGAATATTTTTTTTACACTTACAATAAACACTTACCTACAATAATATTGAATAAACAATTTGAGCTGTTCTCAAAGTGTTGTAGTGAAGGCAAAGTTATGCAAACAGTGGCTTCTGGAAGCTTACATTATCGTAAGCCTCTTAGAGCGAGGCGAGTCGGCCGATGCAAATGATTCTGCCTGCATTATCAAATGCAGTTGCAGTTGGTTCAATTTCATGTTTGTATTCTATTTGCGGTTGTTTTAAAAGGTTTATAGGATTAAAGTTTGTGTGTGTGTGGCTGGAAGTCGTGTGGAAAGGCTTGTTTTTGTGGTAATTTGTAAAGATTGGGACTATTACTTATGTGGAAAAAATGTGGATTTGTTTTTTTTATGTAATTTGCTTGAGGACGGAGGGAAATGAAAGAGGGTGTTGAAATTAATATATTTTTTATAAAATGAAGCAATTTTTCAACATATATTTTGCTCCAATGTAATTTGACGTATGTATTTTTAAACTCTGTTTTGAAACTCTGCATAAGAAACTCTAAAATTCTGTAATGTCGTTTAAAATGTTTCGTCTGACATATTTACAGTAAGGTCCGAGTTTTATAGTATCTCTAAACTCTTATGGATGATTATGTTAATCACCTTCATAACATAAACTACATTTTCAAGTGACCAAAATGTTTTCAAAGTAGGTTAGAGAAATAACTTATAAGCGAAACGTAAATTAAAGTCTAAAAAAGAAGTTTCGGTAACTACCTCATTTAAAATACTTACCGTATTTTTAGCTAAACTAGTAGCAAAAATCTAAAAATAAAAATTCTCAAAGGAAAGCGCAGAACTAAATAAAAATACTCGTATCCTACCTGCAGTGTATTGCATTCGATACAGATGTTAAAGTTCTCCCAACTTCCCTATATCTGTAGAGAAAAGTTTCAACTGCAGCTCAATATACTCGTATACCTGGAACTTGGACTTGAGTGGCCAATTGATATATTAGCTTGTTTTCTTATTAATTGGTTCAAAGCTCGTATATTTTCTAAGGTCTCTAGTAAGCAGGGTAGAAATAAATGAGCTACGAATCCTGGAATCAAAGCTTAGAAATAAAATCTTGGTATTCTCATTTCTGAGTATAAGCTGTAGTTTTTGAAATCGAAGAAGTGAATGAAGAGAAAATTACAGAGTGCTTAGTGCGAGTTTTCGTGAATTTTTTTACGGACTCACATGAGAGCGCGTATACTAAGATTTGTATGGAACAAAAACAGCTCCACCTAGTGTCAAAAATTGGAACCTGTTTTTGTTCCATACAAACAGTGTTGCCAACAGTTGTAAAAGCTTACCACCAGAGTCAACTTTTAAAACCACCAGAAAACCACTAACAAAAATTTATCCCACACTTAAAATCACCAAATTCACCACTAAAAAAATATTGTTTATATTTTATTGTAACCTAAAACAATTTAATCATCCAAAGATGTAACTCGGCAACGATAGAAAATTAAAACAGACAAAGCATTACATCTGTTTAGCAATTCATCCGACCCGATCCGAATCCTTCACAAATTATAATCGGCGTAGTAGTTTCACAAATTGTTTAGTTACGCATTTGACCAATGAATGAGTACTTAATATAATTATATAGTAGTCGTTCACCTTTTTGTTTTGTAGATGCTTTTTTGACATTCCGTGAGACTTCAAATCTCCATAGTAACTCCTTAAAGTTGTACCACAAAACTTACATTTCGCTACTTGACCCGCAGTACTTTCAACATTTCGCCACTAAATAGGGGACTTAAACCACCAGTATTAGTGGAAAATCCACTAAGTTGGCAACACTGCATACAAATCTTAGTATACGCGCTCTCATGTGAGTCCGTAAAAAAATTCACGAAAACTCGCACTAAGCACTCAGTCAAGAATTTCCTATCCTTTGCGAAAATTTCCTCTGCTTGTACAACAAATGAATATGAAGTCCTTTAACAAATTATTGTCGCTTTAAATTACTTTAGATGTTTATTGTCATAAACTTTACTTACTAAAACTGACTGAAATTACTCCATTTTGGATGCTGTTAATGTGTCACTTAATCTTCCAAAAAGAGTTACAAAATTCCATATAGATACTTCAAAAACAACTATTCGCGTGTAAGTCTAAAGGACGCCATTACGGAACTCCTACGCATGAACTTTGGAGATTCGGCTCAAAAGACCAAAAACATTTCGCATAATCTCACATTACCAAAATAACATTCGATGTTAAACTTAACAAGTCGGTTAAGCCGCGTTTGCTGGCTCAACAATGTTTTTAACTGCCATTGTAGGAATTACGTCGTAAAACAAGATGGCGTCGTAATGGCGGCAAATTGAAATTTCGTGACAAGTGCAGATACATGGCGTGTTTGGGTGATCGTAAAAAACATAGTTGTTGTTTGCGCTTAATGGTAAGGTGGATTCTATGGTTTTTATTAGGCTTCATCAGTTGTTTTCGAGATACTGTAGTGTATATTCTTTGACATGATATAGCTATAAGATTATATTTTGGTATATGTTCTGAAGGTGGTTTTAAAAAGCTTATGTGACTTCTCTATTCTGCCAGAAATACCAATTCATATGTCCACGGTACTTTTTGAAAAGTCATGGCATCTATTCCTGTTTGCCAATAGATTAACTATGTACCCCTAACATGTCAACGTTTAGCGAGATGACTTGCAAGCCAAAAATAAAAATGGTTTCCTAAACAAAAGGCAGAATGAAATCCCAAGAGCAGAAAACTGCTTCCTAGAACACAAAATGGGTTTCAAACATTCAAGGTCAAAGGTTTTAAAGTCGTGACAGCGACAAACGTGTGTTGTGTGTAGTAAAATACTTTGTAGTCAAGCACGAGTCGTCGCTTTAAAGTTAAAAGGTGATTCGACACGTAAGTGCTTTTGTTAAGTTTATGTGCTGATTTTAGTGGAGATCAAAACTATGCTGGATATATACAGCTGTTTATGTAGCAGTTTTACTTAGATACTTAAATAAATTCATAACTCTTTGAAATAATAACGTCCCTTTTTTGTGGCTTGTTAGGCTATATGTATAGTATTAAATAATATCAATTTACACATTACGAAGGTTATAATTAGAGCCATATTTGTTACCGTTTTTATTCGTTTAGCAGACTTTATGGTTAATTAACTAACCTGTCATGTGTACAGTATAAGAAACTGCCCTTAATCTAAAACTTACCACACAAAAAGGTTATTAAAACACAAAAGTAACACCATTATAAATACACTCTAACCATAATGGTAACCAGGATTAGGTTCTCATAACTGCGGGTTTGAACGTGACTGCAATCCGGGATAGATCTCACGTACTCATCGCAGGATGTGTCTTGTGATCTCGCTCGTTTAACTAACGGGATCATTCCGAGTGGATGGTTTCGATGCATTGTTATGAATAGACTTGAGACTTACGGCTGTATTATGAGGTAATGTGTCTTTCAACTAGTCGTGAGGAATTATGGGTACGTTCTCTAAGTATTTTATTTCGTTGGTCGGTTCTTAATGATGATACATGTGTGTATGTGCAGTTTGTTTCTTATTTAGAACACGGAGTCGGTGATAGCTTTGTGTTTTAAGGGTAGTTTCAGTGATTGCTTTTTGTAACAGTCTTTGACTTCTTACGATATGCGATAGTAGAGGTAGGTACTTGTAAATGGTATACCATGGACATACATATTGTACTTCACATTATAAGGCTGGGTAGCAACACAGATAGAATACGAAGAACCAAACAATAATAAAAATAAAAATGTTGTACTGTAATATCACATATTCACACATCACCAAACTTTAACAAAGGCAAGAAAGAACCCCAAGAAAAAGTTCATAAAAAATGCCCCTAAAAGTCCAATTATAAGGCACATAAACTTGAGGGTACATTAACAATACATTCGGAGGTATAACAGTTAGTTTATGAACTTGCGAGACTACCCGCAAATGCTTCGGCACGTGAGCCTATTGCTAATGGCAGAAAATGCCCCGATCTATACGGTAACGATTATGGGAAGTTATTTTAATTGGTCCTAATGGGTAGTAAAAGGTTTTTTTAGTTGGTTCTTTATAGGTTTGTTGAGGTTTTAGAAAGCTGTAGTAAAATGTGAAATATTTTGGAGGGATCGATTATACATACACATACATATTTGATCGATATACTTAGTTAGGGGCATTTTATTTTCGGAACAAAGAAAAATACTATGAAAGACTTTAGAAAACATATGTTTAAACTTTTTTTTTCTGTGTGATAAACAAAAAAATCTGTGTTCAAAAAATATGAAACAAAAAATCACTAATACCAAACACAGCTTCGTAATAAGAAAGATGTCGCAAAAAACGTCAGGATAAAATTTCACATCTTGAAACGTCTACAAGCCTATCTTGAACTTTTTCAAGCCCGGAGCGGTCCAGCGGAGGCAATTTGAGCGAGATTAAATCCCGAACGCTTCCGACCGTGCCCGAATGAGCTCGGCCCACCCGAGCGATTTGTTCTGTCTTTAAATTCCACCACTTACCTTTATTCATAACGTGATATTGGTTCGGTTCGGAATTCGGTATCTCTTCGGGAATAATTTGAATTTGGAATAAGAATTTTTGAAATTGGAATCGGGGGGTTTTGCTTCGGATTTTATGGAGTGTTTCGATTTTCTTGGTTGTAAAGATTGGGATGCGTTTGAATAAGATTGTAACTGAATGTTCTATTGTCTATGCATGGAATGCAGAAAGAACAAGAGAGTGTAATGTAATAGTTCTAGTTATTTCGATTGTGTTGTTACCTTTAGACGATTACACGATTATACAAATGTTTATGCCCTAAACTATTAATATTAATATTTGAAAAAAAAAAAATGGCCATATAGACACATATTTTCCACATAATAATAAACTTCGCTAAAATAAAAGTTCTTTAACCCCAAACGCAACTCATACATCTTACCAAACAACTTCAAATTGTTCATCAAAACTTCTTAAGCCCAAAACGTCCCTTTCTCTCCATTCCGATGACCACCGAGATGTAAGCAAGTTCGTAACTCTATATCCTAGGACATTTATAATCTACCGCAGTAGCCGGCCTTTATTAAGACCCTCGTGGTATGTAGAGCGAGTACAAAGGGACCTTTGAGTGGCATCTCTACAATGTAGAGGTAGGCTCTACATGTAGAGCTCAGGTTTTCTAAGAATTTGTGCTGAAATGTGTTTTAAAATATGGTGAGGTTTGAGTTTTTGGTTTGTTGTAGGATTTGAGTCGGTATGGTTAAAGATTTAGGTTGTTGAAATTGAAGAAATAACGTTTTTTGAACCATCAAAATAAGATTTAAACAATCTTATTTTGTTCTAACCAAAAATGAAGGCATTTCGAAATTTTGTTTACACCTGTGAGATATGTCATATATCTAGAAGAGAAAAAAATAATGAATTATATTTCAGGGTACATCTTTTAATTAACAGTAAATAAATCTATTCTGTTATATAAAACCAAATCCATTACCGTTGATCTGAACAGTTTACATAGTGCGTCTATACCAACACGAACACATTTAAAAACACACAAAAAAAAGAAACACGTCGTACCAAAAATTACCGTTTACGAAGACGTTTACGTTAGTCAAGCCGCGATGTTATCACCATCCATAATAAATAAAATACCTTTTTGTATAAAATTATAATTTCATTTAAACGCAGCGGTTTGTAATTGGCGAGCTCCGTAAATGCTCCCCCTTTTTTATCTGTGGAACCTGAATATTATCTGTGGAGGTAAAACGTTGACAGCCTTATTGTCATTTGTTGGCAATGAAAATGTAATTAAAATTATGATTATTTTTAGGAGTTGGATATTCAGTAATTTTGTTATGAATTAATTTCTTAATATGTAAATATTTCTTACAACCTTTGCTTCGGATGTTTACACATTTTTAATTTTTTTCCTTATTGGATACTGTACCGTTGGAAGCTGTGAGTTAAAAATATATTCATTGATGAAATTATAACATCTACGTATTCTGTAAATAATTTCCAATAAAACCTACCACATTACTTGATTTATTTACAGCACGTGAGTACTTTCCAAAAATACGTTTAAGAGAAACCGTTGGCATTTCCTTCAAAGGTTCATTTTGGGAAAATGTCGAAACATTTACTGTAAAAACAACACCTGAAAAATCAACACCATTTTGTTTTACACAAATAGAAAAACTCGATTCAAATAAATGTTTCTTCTTTTCAGGTAAGAACGGTCATTGACCTTAAAAACTCACCCACACTAAGATCAGGGAGGAAGAACATGAAGAAGGGAATATGGAGAATTGGAGAAGAATTCAGTATTTCAGTTTTAGAATTCCTACGCTTTACCGTTGCCAAGCTGTTGGGCAAAGCGTTTGGATTCTAAAACGAAATATCTGTACTTTCATCTGAAGACGG
This sequence comes from Helicoverpa zea, assembly GCF_022581195.2. Classification (NCBI taxonomy): domain Eukaryota; kingdom Metazoa; phylum Arthropoda; class Insecta; order Lepidoptera; family Noctuidae; genus Helicoverpa; species Helicoverpa zea. Next base: position 892,022 of record NC_061457.1, read on the forward strand.
CTACGGGTGCCTACGAGCTACGGGCTACGCGCTACGAAGTGCTACGAAGATTGTGCCTCTATGTTGGTGAGATGGATAATTTAGGAAATAAGTTTTTTGACTATTTTATTATATTTGTAGGCTTGTTGATAGAAATCTGTGAAAGTAATCCATGTTTTTTTTTTAAATATGGAACGTAAACTCAACCAACATAGTTCATTTGTACATCTAAAATAATGAAACTCAACTTCGCCACGTAATTCCAATAATGCAATCGTATTCCTTTTAACTTTCATTAGTATAAAATCCTGAACTATTGGCACAAAAAGCGCACTAAAAGGACGCACAATAAAATCCTTTGCACTTGGCTGTAAAAAGAAATCTACGTATAAAACCAAATCAGCAAACAAGAGAGTAAATCTTCAGAGAGAGGGACATAAAACTGGGTATCGTTGTAACGAGACGAGAACTCACTTGTGAAGCGAGAAAGAAGTGAGAATTACTGAAACTATCTTTAATATAAAAACTTTTTTACAAAAAAATTAAACCGACTTCCCAAGACACTAAAAAGCAAAAAAAAAACTATTTTTAGGTGCATCGGCCTAGAAGTCGGTGTCTTATGGATGTTACTAAGTTAATTTTGCCACCGACTTCTAGGCCGATGCACCTAAAAATAGTTTTTTTTTTGCTTTTTAGTGTCTTGGGAAGTCGGTTTAATTTTTTTGTAAAAAAGTTTTTTATTTAAAGCTTTTCAGTGATACGAATAGTTGTCACTATCCATACAAGTGGGAAGTTCTCATCAATACAAAGAATATAAGTCCAAATACGAGGTATTTTACATATTCAGTTGTCGAGTTCCCTCGACTTTCTCTGGTCTCCATCATCAGGTCAGCTCCAAACCTTCACTGTTGCAAAGGTCTTGTCAATACAAATAATTTAAGCCCAAACACGAGGTAGTTTACATATTCAGTTGTCGAGTTCCCTCGACCCTCTCTGGTTTCCATCATCAGATCAGCTCCAAATCTTCACTGTTGAATAGTGCTTTTAGGCGTACACCTGAGTGTCAAGTTTTTACCCTATGTATGCCTACAACTTTCGAAGGTTGCCCTCGATTTCTCAGGGTTTACATCATCAGATCCTGACCTGATGACTATGGGACCAACTGGCAGCTATTCCGAGTCGAACAAAAAAAGAATCACGTAAATCGGTCTATAAACCTCGGAGTAATCGATGTACATACATAGAAAAAAAAAAAAAAAAAAAAAATATACCGGCCGAATTGATAACCTCCTCCTTTTTGGGAAGTCGGTTAAAAATTTAATGATAAACACAAAAAAAAGTATTTTGATTTGTTAATCTAATTTGGCTTAATGTATAAAATAAGTTTCAAATTATAATATAAAAGTGTGGGAATATAAATAATATCCAGATAGAAAATGTATAGGTTAAAGTTATGCTAAATATTAAGGTTGAGTAACGTAATAATTCTGGATATGCTTTCTTTGAAATTAACGACAGCCATGTGTTTCTAGTAGTTTAAACTACGATATCTCAAACACAGCTTCAATAAACACATTAATTTTGCAAACCTCAAAAATACTAAATAGACTTAGACTAAACTTACAAAAGACGGTTCCCATACTATCCATTATTTAATACTTTCAACAATGCGATAAAAAGTCGGCCAAAAACCCCAGCTTCTACCAAAAGTTTAAATCTCTATCTAATCCAATAAACGATAAAATAGTAGGAGACCACGAATAATCGCCCAGGTTTCAACTTAATGCATTTAAATTTCTCTTAAAACCCGCACACAGGAAACTTTTAGTCGGCTGATAGTTTGTTTGAGCTCATAAATCACTAAAAACATGAATGGTAGCACCTACATTACAAAAATCTGTTATTTAGCCGGCATCAGACTGACAGACAACTTAGTTAGGAAATCAAAATTGTCTCTAAAAACAAAATTTCCAACCATCCCAAGTAGCAAAAATTTGTTGTATAAGTCATTAAAGCCAAAAATTTATGCTATAATAAGGCCATATCAATGTTTATAATAAGACTGCGTTTGTGTGCAAATTAGGTCTTAAGATTTGTAATGATTGTATAATTATCATATAGTAAGCTAATTCCCCTTAAGCTCACCATATAAAGGTATATTATACGGCTGTCGGGTCAAATGTCAGCCGACTTTTTAGTTTTCAGTCTGCGGCTACTCTTACACCCAAACGCTTTCGAAATAAACTGCTTCGGTTATAAAATGGCCTGTTCACTGTAGTGTTTCGAATGAGTTCCATTCTATTTTGTTATTGAGTCTGTGGTAATGGGCACATAGGTTTTTATTGCATCTTGTGAATGGGTCGCGGTTATGTGACCTTTGTCGCTATGCCTTTGAATGGGCAGCCTTAGATTTCGAAGTTAGTGAGAAATGAGTTTGTTTTATGGGGTTTTGGCAAAATTTTGTCTGTTTGTCATGGTTATTGCAGATTTAGGATGTTTCTGATGAAAGTATTTTGGATTAGTGATATTTTTTGGATAAAAAATTGCTGTTTCTATTATTTCTCGATGTGCTAATAATGTAGTCTAGACCAACTGTCGGGTACGGTGGCTTTTCTCTCTCAGCCAGCTGCGCAGAACATATTACATTTGCGCAAACACAGGTGCATTTCACGAGGTGATTGGCAAACGATAGCAGACTCTTCTTCTTAAATATCTATCTACTTAAAATACTATACCCAAACTTAGCAACATAGCTGCCTTAATTTAAAAAACGAAACAATAAAACGAACAACAAAATCTAGCAACTTCATAACACAATTACGAACAATCTTAGCACTGCACTTAATTCATGAATACAAAAGAAAAGTCGAAGTATTTCACAGGGCGCCACAGAGTAACTAATTAACGTCACTAAATGAACCTAGTACAGTGTAATTCATTTTACTCTAGCTTGGTATACTGTTGTTATCTCAGACCAAAGGGATCGGGATTTGAGAGACTGTGGTTACTTTAAATTTTATGTTTTAGGATGAAGCTGGTTTTGAATTTTGATAGATTGGGTGTTTATTAAAATTCATGAGGTTGTTTACAGAATACAGTATGTTTTTGTCAATTGACATCATTTGTAGATAAAGTACACATTTGTTGTTACTACTTTAGTCTGATTTGAGTTGGGTTATACTCAATTGTGAATCAGTTTTAGATGATGATTTAAGTAACATAATTTATGTAAATATATTTAAATGCATTGCTCTTTATGAAGATGCTCTGATACTAAAATTGGGTTTATATTATTTTATGAATAACTCACAATTCAATTATCTCTCCAACAGCCAAATTAAACCCAGTTCCTTCAAAAATTTTAAATTCACACTAATAATAATTCAAAGCAATATGAATAGACAATTCGTAGTATTGAACAAAACAATTGCATCGCAATGTTTCCAGCGTCCCGAACGATCATAATCCCTTCTGATTGAAGGATCATGCCGCTTACCGCGGATGAACTGGGATCATAGCAGATAACGAATATCATTTTGAAAATGTTGCTAGTGTTGTTTATTTGTTTCTTTTTTTATTAGTTCTGGTAATACTGTAGAGTTGTTTGTTATAGACGTTAAATAGAAAAAGACTAAAAGAAATGTGATATTCCTGGTTGGCCTACTCTTGATGGACTTTCTCAGTAGTAACTTTTCAAAGTGGACAGTGTGTAAACAAGGTATTCAAGGTCATCTTATATACAGAAAGTATAGTACATGACATACATGACATACATTCTATATGTATAAACTTTTTCAGCAAAAAATAACTTAAAGTTTTTTTTTGTGTCGGATCACCCTTAAATGAAAGTCACTTAAATAAATTGAAAAAATAATAACCAAATAAATTATATTCTCTCCACAAAAACCAAAATCATAACCACTAATCCTTATAATTCGAACATTATTTAAGAAATTGTGCTTTAATCTAAATCATTTATCAATTTATTACACCGAAATGATGTTATAGGCAATAAAATGGATACCGTTCCGTCTATCTGTCGATCATAAAATTTAAAAGAGATATTAAGAGGGCCAGTAAAGTTTATTTCATATAACTTGGAGGGGCGGGAGCTGAGTATTTTTACGTTTATCATCATCAATGTTTATAGAGGTTTACTTAACATGTAGGCTGTAACTTGAGATGAGTGGTAGTTCATTGAACCAGGGGTTCGTAGTTCCGGGGCTGCGGGGTTGTTCGAAAGAGTTACCGCGGCCCTGGTACGTAGAGGGCTTAAGAAGGAACATGGTGGGTTTTAGACAGTAAGAGTCTGACACTCCCTCGCACTGCACCCACAGTGGGAGAGGGGTTATTTGATGATTTCAGTTAGTTAGTTCGAAAAGTTAGAATAGAATAGAATATTCTTTATTGTACACCAAAGAAACGTAGACAAGGACATTACAAACAAATACGTGTGAGTACAACAGGCGGTCTTATCGCTCAAGAGCAATCTCTTACAGACAACCTTTGGATGGAGTCGATTTTAAATAGATAGATTAGGGTAGTAGGCGTACGAATAATGATTAAATAGTTATATATACAAGTATAAAATAAACAATACATACACATATTTAAGGATAGTTGGATGGGAGATGGGAGTTAGTTCGTAGTTAGACTTTAAAATTTCATAATGATTGATTACCGCTGCCTTTCTTGCGCAGTATTGTGCGACCACGTGTCATCGGCAGAACCCGCAGTTATTTGCCGTCGAACGACACCATTCATAAGATCCGCTTGGAAAAAACCGAGCAGAAAATCCGCTTGTATGGAAACGAAATCTAGGACAAAAAATATTCATAAATATCTTAGGTCTGATCCATGAATTCTTATATCTTTATTGTTGTCTTACTTACATATCTTCTAAATAGGTTAACCCAGAGTTATGAAACATTAGTGATTAGTGGAACGCCATAAAACATTTAACCATATATCCATGAAGGGTTAAAGAGGGTATAGCCACTCCTTCCTTGGCTGTCAGTCTCATTGTAATACTCTCACTGAGATTTAGACATGAGTGGCACGTTTTAGTGACATGAAGTACCATTAAGACAAGGTTAGACTTGATTGGGTGTCAATTGGGGAGAATTTTGAGGTAGTAATTGATAGTTATGATGATTGTTATTTTAGTAGTGCAATAGAGTATAATGAAGAAGAAGGCGCATTATAAAATAGGTAAACTGAAAGCTTATATGACAATCTACTATTGAAATAATTTTGAAGGGTTTCGGTACCCTTGTTTTCGTATAGGTAACGGTTTTCCTCTTTAGGCATCTATTTGTCTAGATTTTAGTTTAGAGTCTCTGAAATGTGACTCTATGGTCTCAAAAAACAGTCTTCGTTTTCTACAGAAAAAAAACAAAGAAGGTGAAGAACGAATGAGAAGACATAATTGAAAGTTAAGACTAGCGTTCACAAGCGATTAAGGCTATAACACAAAAATAAAGCTAGTTGGCAGTCGTTTTGTTGCAAGCATTTTGGCGCATATTAAATGCTGTTTACGACCGTGTTATATGCTATTTTAATGTTTTTACGACTTCCAGCTCCGGTGGTGTGCACCGGCTTAATGACTTCGTAGGTTTGTCGTCTACTTTTGTTGAATTTTGATTTTTATTACTGTTTATAGCCTTTTGGCAATCGTGGGAAAAGTAAAATGGAGCTTTGTTTTTTTTAATTTTCTGTTTTCTTCGGGTAAGTAAATTTGAGACAAAATATTTTGGGAAAACTCTAAGAAGGTTATTTGTTTTGTATTTTTTTTTTAAATTGACTTCTATTTATCTGTCGATTTCAAAAATCAGTGTTATCTGGAGACTTCTGACTCTCAAATAAAAAAAATTGTTGTAAACCATTATCACTTTCAACAACCACTGTGTAGGCACAGTTTATTGTAGATTGATATAGTTTTTCTAAATTCTATGTATTAAACTATGTTGAAATTATTTACTAGGTAAGCAAGCGGTATGAAATATACCATTTCATGATAAAATAAAGATTCGTTATTAATTACACTTTATGACTTAACTTTGCTACTAAATTTTAATAAAAAAACCTCGTTTGCATAAGAAAAGAACTCACAAAATCTTTTGACAAGAAAATTTTATTTTCAGTTTCCGAAGACATTTTAACACAGTTTACAGCAGTCTTCTGATTGGTGGGAGCTGGCACTCTGCCAGACCCCTTTGTACTAGTGGATTGAAACTTTTCACTAACCTCCGAGCTGCCGATGATATCTGCTTGCTCTTTTTTAGATAAAAACTTAGGAGGTGTAGATTCTTAAGTCTTTAAAATGTAGGCGGCTGAAAAAGTAATGGAGGGAGAAATTGATTATTTATAATGTTCGAATATACCTACCTACTAATAAGTATGTATGTGTATTATTTACCTAGTATCCAACTAAAATTACAACGTATTTTCTTAGGATACTCATTTAATATCGATATGAGAGAAGACCCTAACAAAATAAAATTAACAAGAGGAAAATACATTACCAAAATATCGAAGGAAATATCTTCAAAATATTTACATAATTGAATAAAAATTACTTCAAAAAGCTGATCTCCAGTTTCATTGCCCATTAAAACCAAAAAAGGGTATTCAAATATTTATAATTTTTGTGGCTTCAAACATTCGATCATTATGGATCGTATTGCGAGGCCATAGAAGTGGTTTTGCTTTGGCAAGGCCATGGTTCTACATAATTAATTTGTTCTGAGGTTTATTATTAGATACGGTTATGGATTGAACGGTTTTTGCTTGTTTTTATAATCAGACTTGGAATTAACTGTGAAAATGATTTTACTTAAACGATAATTATCAGTTTAACTTTATCAAAAAATAATGGCCATACATCCTTTGTTTGGTATAAAAATCAAATGACAACCTTGAATTGACTCTTAAAAAATATTTTGATTTAATAAATACCTGCTATTATCAAAATCATGCTCTTATGTTCTTTATGAAATAACCAGATACAGTCCAACCCTCTCAGACCACTTCAGAATCAAATAACCCTTCTTCTAAATCCCGCACCAAATTGTCAAAGAGATTCATATTTACTACGTGACTCTTTACGAAATATTGCTTCAAAAGCACATTATATAACACACATAAATATATTATATATAGTGTGTATTATAATATGATATATTCGTCATTATATTATATCGCATGTACCATCTTTGTTAAGCTTACAGTCTCTCCCCACATTAAATTGGGCGGAGTAACTCAATTCCGCTGCGTCTTTGAAATAATTTGAGGCAATAACGATAGAAGGGGGTCATAAGTACCTCTGAGGTATCAATCAGGATATTTGGGTCGATGTTGCGTGAATAATTCCTATATAGTTGACCCTTATAATGCGATATTGTCTAGAGTTAAGTAGGCGTAGTCTCGTTTGATATTTATGAGCTGTTATTGAGAATTTCAGGACTGCCTAAGGGCTTTAAATATTACAATGTTTCTAGTACCAAAAATCAGGTTCAGTTATGAATATTTAAACATTCGTCCACGTGTAAGGAACGAGTACGTGAGGGCTCAGTGGTCAAAGCACTGATTTGGCTTTGTTAAATTTGTTTCATTATGGCAGTCCCTAACATTTCAAAGGAAATTATTGGGAAACAAACCCGTCTTAAATCCTGGAATATAATGATATTTTTGAGCCCTCAGTCAGCTCATATTTTACAAAGAAATCATTACATAATTTATGTGTACATATATACTGAAATAATTTAGCCTATTGTGCTTGCAGAAGTAATGCGCAGATTAGGGTTCATGTGCAAAATTAATAAAATACAACAAAAGCAACAATCGGAAACCGCTCTAAATAATTACGACAAAAAAACAACAATCGACCTTTTCATCGTAATGACTCGATCGAGTTGAATTACTGTTTCGTATTTACTGTAACGCAACATCGGATGACGTCATCTATTTAATACCTCTCTATCTCTCATTTGCGAACACATTAACTGTGTAAAAAATATATCGTGCTCGCAATAGAAAATAGACTCTATGCGTGTGGGAATACGGTCTGTTTTGCTTTACATGGTAAATAAACAAGAGATGGTAAGGGAAAATCTATGAACCCCTTTTTGTATGGCATACTCTGTAATACGTATATAAGTACGTCCTTTAGGAGCCCATGAGAAAGTAATGGCGAATTGATTCGGTATGCTATGAGCCTTTGCATGTTTAAATTATATTCTTGGGACAAGGTATAGAAAGATTAAGGATTTAATTTGCATTTGTTTACTTTCCAGATTGAGTTTTTCATATTATAATACTGAAAACTACATAACATTCACTTAAGTGGGTGTTTTATCAACGCATAAGGGATTATTTTTATTGCAGAATCTATACTCTGATCTTTATTCATTTTGACTTAATTATACTGCAAAATTTAAAATAACAGAATGGTCAAACAAGCCACATGCAGCTTAATACTTATGCAACAGAACGGACATTTTAGTGTTCTAAAAAATATTTCCCATTTTCATCCCTGAGGCGGCATGGTAACCCGTTGTGCAGTTCCAACGTTTTTCAATTATAGCTGACCAAAAGACCAAAAAATATTTGGCCATTATAACGAACAGTCTCCTTGCCTAATGAGCCTCGTTAACATTTACCACTAATCTCAGCTTATTCTAAAAGGTTTTTTCTTCCTAATCCATATTTTGAAATTTAAAACTTCGTACCATACAGTAAGGTTGATAATTGTTTAGCTGCATCGCGACATAGTTTGCATTTTGCATCGTTGAAAATATGACATCTGGTGAATTTATGATGTACTAATTAGCGGAACAAAGTAGGTTTGCTGTTTCACATGACTATATAATAGCACATTATGAAAACATATCCGTGATATGCTTCATTAAGTAGAAGCGTAGATACTATTCACAGCTTTGCATAGTTTACGCAGTTGCATAGCGTAATTCACGAAGTTGTTATTCACAAACCAAAAAACGGACACGAGTTTGTTTTGGTCCTTATGTACACAGGTACAGGAAATTTGTACATTCCAAATCTCCAAAAGCAAGCTATACGTGACATTTTACAATTCAATTTACAACAATTCAATACCCCAAAACAGTATCAAAATTAATTACATCTTACAACAAACAACCTCTAAATAATATTATCCGAAAATTTCATAATATCATGAGCTGATGCCATTCACAGGCCGGTCAGGCACATAAAGGCCCAACTATTTCATGCTGCTTACCAGCGTTTTGAGTTCTTGAGGCTGCGAGCACGTTGCGGGTAGGTCCACAAAAGCCCTCTCGAAACGAAACGGGGTCTGGCTCCCCGCCAGCAGCGCTTTTCTTGTATCAATTTGAAATTTTCCCATGCAGACTTGTTTGTTTTGAGAAAGTGTGCTGACTGAGTTCGATATGTGTAGTGTTGAATGCTGAATCCCCAGTTCCCAGTTTGCAAGTGATTTTGTTGAGGTGTCGCTCCGTAATAAAAGATGTTACGTTGAACTGCTCGGTAGCTGAAAATCATTTTGAACGGTGAAAATTTCAAATGCAGTTTGCACGTGCTGTCAGAAATTACAAAGCGTATAAAATATAAAGGTTTAGAAGTTTTCTAATGTTGCTTGTATTATACAATTCTTCTGTTTGACAGATCTGTTAAATGTTGTATTCCGAGGTGCGAGTTGTTAAGTGATTTAGTGCGGGATTGAATTGTTAGACCACGATATGTATAGTGATTTATGAAGTGCGCGGTAAGAATTTCCTAAAATTGCGACGTTAAGTCGTATGATTTGGAATCGAATAAAATTCATTTCAAAAGAAAATTGACAATAAATAACATTTTGTGGATTTAGTGTAAACTCGATGTTAAGAAATACCAGCACCTAAAACTAAATTGGAAAGTTAATAATGCAGAAAGTACATGCGTAGATGGCTAAATCAGAATCCAAGACATACAACCTCAGTAAAACAATACTATTTCCGGAGGTCAAAATAAAGCCTGGATAAAACATAAAATGTCTATGACTGTGACTACAGATATTTCACCAAATTTCTCTATATTTGCTAGTTGTGTCAAATTTCATCAGACCGTAAAACAGAGAACCTACCACACTAAATGGATGAATTCTCCTGCAAGAATAGTGCTAGGCTCCTTTAGCATACTTTAGGATCATTTAGCTTTCTCTGTAGCAAAATCACGGAGCAGAATATTGATGTAGATACCTAATAACATATATAAACTACTTGAATTTTGTTGTCAACTATGCAGGCCAAACTCTACAGGGTGATGCGAAAGGTGATGTCAATCCGTACTATCTAGATTTCTCATGCTCAGGGGCACACGAAGACACCCCATGAATGTTCCGCGATTTTTTGGGGTTTTCAACAATAACTATTTGTATTTTTTAAACAAATTCACGCAACGGACAGGCTTAAATTCGGCGTGACATATAAACAAAATTAACAGCAACATTCAGAGAACTTGTTTACACCGAACACAATAAATTTTACACAAGCATTGGCTCAATAAAGTGTGTCACTAGTGTTGTGTTCATTTCCCGGGATGTCCCGGAGTTTTGGAGTTTAGTTTATACCGGGAGTTGTGTTTGGCTGTGTAAGAAGTAAACAATAAGTAAAGTAACACCCTGCAAGTTAGCAATTCAAAACGTCAGATCAGGCCCAGCCTTAACCTAATTTATTACAGTTTAATCAAAAATATTTTTAATGACTTCACTGAAGCTATTGTTTGCTAACATCATCTGCCTAGCCTTTTGCCAACCATGTTGTGGTTAGCTTCCAGTCTGCTGTAATTATGATAATTTATTTGGCATTTCGAACACCACGTATTTTTAAGCTTCCACAATTTTCCCACCTCACCTGTAACTCTCACAAGTACTTGTTCACATCTTATTCGGGATTCAAGTGGGGGCCCCCTATACCCCTGGCATACTCCAGGGCGTTATTCTTCAATCGATCGATAGCTCGCTACAAATTGTTGGTGATAAATCGTATCCCTTTCCTTTAAGCGAAAAGCGTTCTAGCCATGCTGTAATCAATTGGTCGACGTTGTTTTTCCTACGAAATGTGCGCAGAATAAATTAAAGTGGTTTCGTATAGGATGCTTTGTGATTTGGTAAATTAATTTTATTTAAAAGGCATGTTTTTGTGACCTAGATTACTGGTTAGGTTGAGGATGTGATGATAGGTATAGATTTTTGCAAGACATTGACTGTGCATGTTAGGAAAAGCTTTTTTATTCGAACCTTTTTATACACCCAATATTCTGGAATCACCAAGATCTTAGATATAGTGTCAGCATTCGACATTCGGTTATACTGTTAACTATGTTGTATTAGATATAGTGAGAAACTACTGGCAGGAATCGTATTTATATTTTGCAATCACAAAAATATCCACAAGAATTTTAGTTTTTATTACAATAGCCAAATAACACAAGACGACGTTCAACTTACATTAACATCATTTCCACTACAAATACTATCTCATGTGCCATAATGAAGAAACCGATGGCATGTACGACCAATATAACTGGACTCCTCAAACATAGTAGCAGAGCTTCTTAACCCCACGTGGTTACCCATCCGAGGGGGGCTGGGGAGGTCAAGTTACCTGGTCTCCGAACACAATACATTCCGAATAAAAGTATAATATATCTAGAGCAGTTGGCCAGCCTACCATTTTTTTCTCTCGTTGCCCCGAGAAAAATGTCCCCTATTAATACGAATGAGATATGATCCGACGAAATGGTTTATTTTACCTCAGTATGTCGTTTATTTTTAGGTGTTTTGTACTAGATTTGTGGGACTGAAAATCAACTAGGGAAAGTGCTTTTTTGTAATAATTTGATAAAATAGTATTGCTATTAATATCATAAGTCTTCTGATGTCCCACTGCACGGTACAGGCTTTTTAGCATAAATCACCACGCTTGCTCAAAGCAAATTTTCGATTCAGACTTTTACTCAGTCATTGGCGTTCAAGATACAATTAAAAAGTAGGTACATCAACTCAGAATAGTTAGGAACCTAGAATCTAACCTACACTTGAGAGTCTATTGCTTGAACCACTATCATCTATCACCACGACTTACAAAATATACAAAATAAAGCATAAAATAAATCACATCCCAGCCAGATCATATCGAGTTATAAACAGTACACACGTTAATCATTTCATATCGCGATTATGGTAATCGAAAATTAAGCTAATTAGTAAAGCAAACCTGCCCCATGGTGTTTGTGTTATGGTACCCTCGTCATGGGTAACGTGGGTAAAGTATAATAATGGTTTTATTCCCCTTTGGTTGTTGTAATTTAATCTGAATGTTCAAATTTATATTTGGCATACTTTCATTATCAAGTTAGCGATGAAGATTTTTGATGGTTTTATGATATGGAATTTAAATTTAAAAAAAAAAACTATTTCAGGATAAGCATGGTTTATTCCCTGTTTTGCATTTACTAAGACTATATACATACTAGTAGAAGACATTGCTATTAATTTTAACCTCAATTTTAGGCTCAACTAGCCAAAGCTGAAAATCGATCTCAGTGGCGTGCACTTGGAGAGGCCTATGTCCAGCAGTGGACTGCGATAGGCTGATGATGATGATGATGATGAGCCAAAGCTATTAAACCGATTTGAATGGAATTTGGTTCACAAAGTCACACAGTAGTCTAGATCCTGAGGAAGGTCATAGACTACTTTTAACTTTGACTTACTAGAAGAAGTTCCCTCGGGGACGGAAATCGAAAAGCTTACATCTTATATTTATATTTCAGACTAGCTATGTTTTCCACGAATGTGAACTTGTATGTTATATTCTCTTATTATTTTTTTCATAATCAGTTACTGAATTAGAGAAAATAAGTAGCAATTATTTAACCCAGCCAGTTAGCACGTGAGCGAAACAAATACAGAACCACAAGTGCCATGGCCATAGCGAAAGCACCACATAAATTTTAACCCGCTAAACTCAATAGGTATCGACATTTAGTATCGATATTTTCAAACCTTACAAATGTCACAGTCCATATGACGTCATAAGAACATTGGTTTTATTATTTATTCTCTCACTAGCTGTTTCCCAACGGTTTCACTCCCGTGAAAACTACTGCCCGTACCGGGATGAAAAATAGCCTATGTTACTCGGGAAGAGTAGCCTTCCAAAAGTGAAACAAATGCAAATCGGTGGTTTCTTAGACTTCAGGGTACAAGCAAACTAACCAAAAGTTACAAAAGCTAATATTTGGAAAATGAATCAAAAATTGGTCCATACAGACTTCAAAGATCTAAATGGTCCTAATCAATTACAATTTTTGCAATATCTACTCTTCACATGTCCTTGTACCGGTCCCAAAGGTTACAAAATTCTCAAATCTCCCACAAAACATCCACAATATAAATCTCAGTGCGAAAAGTCCAACGCAACTAAGACGGAGCTAGGAATAAACAGTGGGGGACAATACGGTCAGTTCTAAAGTTAATGGGCTTAAGGATTGGTCCTTTAATACGGAATTAAAACACAAATCGTCTATAATCAAGAAGCAATTTTTAAAAATACACCCATAACAGCTTCTCAAAGGTGGTCCCAAAGGTTAGAATTCACGAATATCTTGCAATAAAACATCCACAGTAAAAATCTCAGTGCGAAAAGTCCAACGCAACTAAGACGGAGCTAGGAATAAACAGTGGGGGACAATACGGTCGGTTCTAAATGAAATCTGGCCGAGATTCTGTCCATTGTTTGAGCTTCAGGACGTAGCGACTTTATTGTGCCTGTAATGAGACGCCTGGCGGAATTGTGAGCTGTTCCCCACTATAACGTTGCAGTTGTTGCTGGATTACGGTGGGTAGGTGTTCGGTTGCTGATAGTGTAGTTAATATTGGCTCAATGTCAATGTTATTAAATAAATAAGATTGTGGAATTGACGTAAGCCAAAACAAAGTTATTAATAACATATCAATCGCGTATAGATTTGAGTAATCTACATATGTTTATTTACTACAACAGTCAAGTATTAATTAAAAGTGATATCAACATTTGGATAAAAAATCTAAAAATGGATTTTTGAACAGCAAAATAGTAATAAAAATTATCCCAAGAACAGTTCAAGAACATTAATGTACACTAAAGCATTTCAACTCCGCCCATACAACAAAGATGTCTCCCAAACCGCAAATTCGTTACATCTGACTGGCTATCAAACATGTAAATTGTCTAAATAGTTGTAAGTCGAGATAGTTAGTCCTCGGGCTAGGTTTGACCTCGAGACGGTCTAGTCTAGACTGTATGTTCAGTACGATGCACAGTTCACTATGATGTACGACGCAATGTGTCTTCATTGTGGCCGGGGAGCATCAACGCTTGGGAATGTATATGGACGCTGAGGTTTGCATACATTTCGAGTTTAGCATACAAGTTGCTTTATAATTTTCGTGCGATACTTTATGAGGTGTTTATGTACGTGAATAAGTAGATAGTGTTGCTTGCTGCTGCTACATCGAAAGACTTTACTGCAACAAAAGAAATCATTTGAACTGATAAATTCCATATGAAAGCAAAAAATTATCAGCGATATACAAATGGGCAATTCAATAAGTAACTACCACAAAAAGCAGGTTTAAAAATAATGTCTTATTCTAGTAACTCAACAATAAAGCCAGCTACCAAGAAAATGTAGCTACCAAGACAAAAACTTGAAATTCCCTTAACGCTAAAGCAAAATCAAATTATCCATAACAACAACGGATACACGGCAAAAACTTGAAATACCCTGAATTCACTAGAACAATTTCAAACTATACTCCTTTACTAGCTTCTGCCAGCGACTTCGTCCGCGTTAGAGTCGGACTTTGTGCAAAGAGAGGAAGAAATAATAAACACCAGCCCCTCCAATTATCTAAATCTATGCATACTTACTGCTACTTTAAGTAATAAAATGTAAACTATTAATAATTTGTAATTTGAACGAATATTTAAACACAAAAATAACTAATAGATACCAACCTATTTTATAAAATAACAACAAAAGAAAGTTAAAAATAAATTATTTAAAACCAAACCGTCTTACCACAAAAACTTTTAAACGTCAGTTTATGCCTTGTCTAAAAAAATGTCAAATTATGACGTTGACATATGGTTCATTTTGCAGCCAAAATTTTATTAGACAAGTGTAAAACAGGGTTTAAAGTTTTTGTAGTAAGGCCCTAAAAGTCGCGCAATAAGGTTGAACGCTCTGAACGTCTGTTCGCATCAATCGCACCAACTGCCAAATATTGTATGAAGCTCGCGCAGCCACCGCGCCGCGAGTCGCGTCGAGCGCGGCGACCGTTGCACAAAAATGATCCTTATAGCGTGCGTGATTCAGTATTCACGCGCGGTGGCTTATTACCGTTTTTCATGTATAACTTTGGTGTTTCTTTACCGATTTAAGTCATTCTTTTTTTAATTAATAGATAATACTGTTAACTATGTTTAATTAGTGTGAGTGAGTGTTATAAACGAAATAGTAGACAAATATAATCAGAAAGCTCCGAACTGCTAAGCTACCGAGAGTTTTACGTGTTATTGTGAGTCAACCATAAAAGATAGACATATGCTGTCATGGGATATTTTTTACATAATTTTATGAAGAATATTTCCGTCGTACATGGTTTCTGTGTAGCTGTAACTAAAAACTAAAAATGGAGTAACTTCTCCCGTTTTCCCAACATTTACCTTCACTGCTCTGCTCCTATTGATTGTAGCGTGATGAAAAGTATCTTATAACCTGCCCAGGAGTATGAAGAATATTTGTGCCAAGTTTCATTAAAAGCCGTCCAGTAGTTTTTGTTTCCATAACGAACATACAGACAGACTGACAGACAGACAGACAGACAGACAGACAGACAGACAAAAATTTTACTGATTGCATTTTTGGCATCAGTATCGATCACTAATCACCCCCTAATAGTTATTTTGGAAATATATTCAATGTACAGAATTGACCTCTCTACAGATTTATTATAAGTATAGATTAATTTACCGCAGGCAACTATGCACGTTGCAAACATTTTCTTAAATACCGCTCTATTATCAGAGACCAAGTTTTTAATTTTTAGAACGAAGTCTTTATAAAACGTGGAAAATCGCGGGAGTTGCGTCCATATGGCCGGAGTAAAAACACTTTTAAGAAAATAACATCCAAGTTTTGCTGTAAGTATACATTTTTATATCGTTGAGGTGCGCGCATGGAGAATAAAATGACAAGCGGAGGTGCCATAACGGACATTCTCCAATGAAAGTATTGAGGGTGTACGGGGGTGAGGAACGTTACTGTCCCCGTCATTATACGACTTTTTGGAAACCGCCCTTTTTGTAAAGCCTAAAATCACTGACATATATCTCGAAGTTAATGAATGAACACTTATTTGGTTTCTTATAACTGATCATTTTGGTCACGCCCACCGTACGTATTTGACCTAGAAGAAGGCGCCTGACCTACCTGCCTTATGGTATCTCCGGTCATCTTTCCATGCTCCATGGGCGCGCGCGACTCTGTACGGACTTGGGGTTCCGTATATATTTCGTCGCCGGTTTTAGATGTATTACTTTTTTGTGTGCGCTTTGTATTGTGTGGGTTAAAGATACTTTTTGGGGACGCTGATGGAATGCTTGTCGTTTAAGTTTTATAGTGTTTGAAGTGTGGGGTTTGTATGGGTTTTTTCTATTGAATCTTGTGGGTTTTTATGTTGTGGTGGACCAAAATGAATGGAATTTTTAGTGCGTTAACCGTGTGTGTTTGATTAATCTAATTTACAAATACCATGTAGTGGGTAGATTAAAACATTGTCTCGCGGTAAAGTGGTGATTGCTGATCTTATATAAAAAATATCACTGGATTAGCAAAACAAAGTTACATAATTTTGCATCAAAGAATAATGTCTACCAATAAATTCAATGGATTTGTAGCATACGGCGTTTAATGGCAAAAGTTCTTTATTTAAGCCATTATTCTTTAAGGAAAAATATTGTTTGATTTATTGTTTGCCGAAATTAATGTAGCTGTACGTGATTCCA